>NC_088233.1:30202576-30367576 GCF_036934945.1 Oncorhynchus masou masou
TTAAATCATCTGTTACAAATACGGTGTTGAAAAGTATTGTTCTCTGCTACAGTCGGCAAGCGGTACAGGAGCATCGGGTCTCGGACCAACAGGCTCTGAGACAGCTTCTATCTCCAAGCCATAAGACTGCATAATAGTTCATCAAATGGCTACCTTGATTACCTGCATTGACTCTGTTTTGCACTGACACGCTCACACACACACTTTCACACATGTACAGTGCCTTCAGAAAGTATTCATACAACTTGTTGTTATGTTACGGCCTGAATTCAAAAAAAAAATCTCACCCTTCTACACACAATACCCTATAATGACAAAGTGAAAACATGTTTTTAGACATTTTTTTAGTGTTTTGAAAATGAAATACAATATTTGCACATTAAAAAAATAAATATTCAAGCTCTGTCAAGTTGGCTGTTGTTCATTGCTAGACAGCTATTTTCAAGTCTTGCCATATATTTTCAAGCCGATTTAAGTCAAAACTTTAACTAGGCCACTCACGAACATTCAATGTTGTCTTGGAAAGGAACTTCAGTGTAGATTTGGCCTTGTGTTTTAGGTTATTGTCCTGCTGAAAGGTGAATTCATCTCCCAGTGTCTGGTGAAAAGCAGACTGAACCAGGTTTTCCTCTAGCATTTTTCCTGTGCTTAGCTCCATTCTGTTTCTTTGTATCCTAAAAAAAACTCTGTATTCTGCCGATGACAAGCATACACATAACAGTATGAAAATGTATGCACTCACTACTGTAAGTCACTCTGGATAAGAGCGTCTGGTACATTACTTCAATGTAAACCACCATTCTTGAAAATATGGTACTCAGTGATGTGTTGTTTTGGATTTTCCCCAAACATAACGTTTTGTATTCAGGACATGAAGTAGATTTCTGTGCCACATTTTTGTGCCAAGCCAGCTTTTCATTTTTTATTTATTTGTAAAAAACACTTTGACCTTATGGGGTATTGTGACACACAATCTCAATGTAATCCATTTTAAATTCAGGCTGTAACAACAAAATGTGGACAAAGTCAAGGAGTGTGAATACTTTCTGAAGGTCCTGTATACACTCATCTTATATGTTGCAGCTACCTAGTTTTTACTCTAACTATTATCTATCCTGGTGCCCCCTGTATCACTGCCGACATGTACATACCTACCTATAGCTTCATGCCTTTGTGTTTTATTTGTCTTGCTATCCCCTTGCTATCAGGACATGGACTCTACAAGGTGTCAAAAGCGTTCCACAGGGATGCTGGCCCATGTTGATTCCAATTGTTCCCACAGTTGTGTCAAGTTGGCTGGATGTCCTTTGGATGGTGGACTATTCTTGATACACATGGGAAACTGTTGAGTGTGAAAAAAACAGTAGTGTTGCAGTTCTGGACACTGGTGAGTCTGGCACCTACTACCATACTGCGTTCAAAGGCACTTAAATCTTTTGCCTTGCCCATTCACCCTCTGAATGTCACACATACACAATCCATGTCTCAATTGTCTCCAGGATTAAAACTCAATTTTTAACCTGTCTCCTTTATCTACACTCACTGAAGTGGATTTAACAAGTGGCATCAATAAGGGATCATAGCTTTCACCTGAATTCACCTGCCCAGTCTATGTCATGGAAAGTTCATAATGTTTTGAACACGCAGAGTATATTGTATACTGATGATGTCTGAGTACTATCTATCGAAAATGTAATGTGTATTAAAAAAAGTAGTGAAGTACCATGTATGTCAAATGTGTAAAATGTACTGTATATGTAAAAACAAAACATGTAATTCAAAGATAATTTGGTCCTCTGGTGGATGAGAGAAAAAAAAATATATAACTGTACAGCTCAATAAGTTACTTGGACAGAGATGCTGTCTTATGGTGCATGACCATAGCCGCTGGAAGTAGTTAGGGGGTGGGGGTGCCACATTTCTTTCCCCCGACGAGGGGAGTTGTCAGTTCAGCTAAACCTAGGGTATGGTAAAGTGGGGTGTGTAGAAATAACCCCACCAGTAGAAGCTCATTTTGTGTATTTTTTTAACTCTAAAATGCTATTTGGAGAACAGAACCAACTAACAAAAATGTCCCCCAGGCATCATCACCGCAATATTAGGTTTATATTAGGTTTAACAGTCTTTGGAATGGTGTGTACAATGTACTGCTCAGCTTCATCATACATAAGGCTACATTGACTTATGTAGCCTACTTGTGGAACAGCGCATACAGTGCAACCACAGCATAAATCAGCTGCCTGCGAATGCAAACCATACCAGATAAATCCTACACATGCATTGAAATAAAAGGCATACGTCAAAGGAATTCACTAGGCTTACAATCAACAAGAACACATCAAGACAAACAATCTTGACCAAGGAAAGAAGAACAATCTACACAATCTACAATCTACACCTCACCCGTGATTCAGCACCACTTAATGGACAGCGCCTCGGTACACAGTGAAGCTCCCTGTGGTGTGGCTGAATGGACTGGCCTCTGTCTAGTAGCAAGCTAAAATTAGGCTATTCAGCTCGTGGGCATTTAAACATTTTCTGGGCACAGTTGAGGAGCCTACAATGCTTATATCAAAATCATAACTGGCACGCAGACCTAGAAATTCTAGGATCAATTGGAAAATGTCACTCGTGAAAAACGCTGCAGAGCCCCTGCTACAGGCAATAGGAAGTCACCCTTGTGGAACGGGGCATACAGGGTCATTGTCTCGTGTGCTTCCTACCAAAAGTGTTGCTCTGTGTTCACAGATGTTCCTTATAATGTGTGCGGCCAACACATTTTTGTATTTGCCTGACTGCATTGTTCGCCAGGTGTAACGATATACAATTAGAGGCGGGAAGCAAGTTGAGGGAGCGAATACATGTAATAAATAAACTAACAAAACTAGAAACCTGAACAGCGCAACAAATACAGAAAACAATAATGCCTGTGGAAGGAACCAAAGGGAGTGACATAAATAGGGCAAGTAATCAAGGAGCTGAGACCAGGTGAGTGTCAATAAACACTGGTGTGCGTGACGATGGTGACAGGTGTGCGTAATAATCAGCAGTCTGGTGACCTAGAGGCCAGAGAGGGAGTATATGTGACAGTACCTCCTCCCCGATGCGCGGCTCCAGATGCAGGATGCCAACAATAGGGACGATCCCGGGGATCAGGAGCAAACTGGACACCTCTGCCGAAGCGCGGGAACCTGTCGAGCCT
Source organism: Oncorhynchus masou masou (assembly GCF_036934945.1). NCBI lineage: Eukaryota > Metazoa > Chordata > Actinopteri > Salmoniformes > Salmonidae > Oncorhynchus > Oncorhynchus masou. The sequence goes on from NC_088233.1 coordinate 30,205,779, forward strand.
GGTGGGGCGTGGGAGCCTGGTGACCTAGAGGGCCGAAGAAGGAGCAGACGAAAGAGCACCACCGCTCCGACGCGCGGCATGAGCCGCAGGATGCCGACCAGAGAGACGTTCCCGGGGATCAGGAGTGGATCGGTCACCTCCGTAAAGGCACAGGAACCTGATGAGCAGCTTGAAGAGCTGGAGCCTGGCGAGCCACCTGTGGCATGGGAGCCTGCCAGAGTATTGAAAACCCGACGAGTTAGCTGAGGCATCCTCAGTAGACTCGGCAACAGACGCTTGAACGCCGACAGAGTCTTGACACCCTGATGTACTGGCTGAGGCATGAAATCCTAAAGATCCACCGGCAGTGGAACCCAGACCCGACATCACCTCCAACACAAAGAAATAAAAATTCTCTGATGCTTCCCTTTGGTGAAGCGTTATTCTGTAACGATGTACGCTGAGAGTGGGGAAGCAAGGTAAGGGAGTGAATATATTTCATAAATAAACGAACATGAACAAAGCAAGAGACCTGAACAACGCACCAACATGAAACTGAAACAGAAACAATAACGCCTGGGGAAGGAACCAAAGGAAGTGACATAAATAGGACAAGTAATCAAGGAGGTGACAGAGTCCAGGTGATTGTCAATAAACACTGTTTCGCGTGACGATGGTGACAGGTGTGTGTAATAATCAGCAGTCTGGTGACCTAGAGGCCAGAGAGCAAGGATACGTGACAGTACCCCCTCCCTGATGCACAGCTCCAGCCGCAAGATCTACATGTTTACCGGCGTGTAGCATTATGGAATTGTCTCGTTACTGGTTTTGTTGTCACGCCCCGGTCGAAATATATTATATTTATCTTCATTTATTTGGTCAGGCCAGGGTGTGACATGGGTTATTGTGGTGTGTTTTTGTCTTGGGGTTTTTGTGGGGCGTATAGTATAGTCTATGGCTGCCTGAGGCTTCTCAATCAGAGTCAGGTGATTGTCATTGTCTCTGATTGGGAACCATATTTAGGCAGCCATATTCTTTGAGTGTTTTGTGGGTGTTTGTTCCTGTCTCTGTGTTTAGTTTCACCAGACAGGCTGTATAGTTTTTTCACGTTTCCGTCTGTTGTTTTTGTTCATGTTCAGTTATTTCACGTCTAGTCTACTTTCATTAATAAATATGAGTAACTACCACACTGTATTTTGGTCCGCTCCTCCTTCAACAGAAGAAAGCCGTAACAAAATCACCCACCACAACAGGACCAAGCGGCGTGGTAACAAGCAGGTGCAGCGAAAGGAGGAATGGACATGGGAGGATGAATTGTTTGGAGAAGGACCCTGGGATCAGCCTGGAGAAGATCGCCGCCCCAAAGAAGAACTGGAGGCGGAGAGAGCTGAGAGGCGCTGGTATGAGGAGGCAGCGCGGCGACGCGGATGGAAGCCCGAGAGTCAGCCCAAAAAATGTATTGGGGGGGGGGGGCTCAGGGAGAGTGTGGCAGAGTCAGGAGTCAGACCTGAGCCCACTCTCCCTGTTTATCGTGAGGAGCCAAGGAGGAGACCAGAACCAGAGCCGGTGTTGGAGGTGAGCGAAGCAGAGACTGTGAAGGAGTTAATGGGGTAATTGGAGGAGAGAGAAATAAGGGAGTTGCTGTGTTGGTGCTTTTTGCATGGAATTCGCCCGACGGAACGTGTCAGGGATTTGATGGCACCTGGGTCAGCGCTCCATACTCGTCCTGAGGTGCGTGTTAGTCGGCTGGTGAAGTTGATGCCAGCCTCACGCACCAGGCCTCCTGTGCACATCCCTAGCCTTGCACGTCCTGTGCCAACACTGCTCTCAAGATCTCCAGTACGCCTTCACGGTCTAGCCCATCCTGTGCCACCTCCACACACCAACCTTCCCTGTGCGTGTCCTCGGCCCAGTACCACCAGTGCCAGCACCACGCATCAGGCCTACAGTGCACCTCGCCTCTCCAGTGCTACCGGAGCCTTTCTCCTCTCCTGCGCTGTTGGAGACTCTCGCCTCTCCAGCGCTGCCGGAGTCTCCCGCCTGCTTAGCGCAGCCAGAGTCTTCCTCCTCTCCTGCGCTGCCGGAGCCTCCCGCCTGTTCAGCGCTGTCGGAGCCTTTCTCCTCTCCTGCGCTGCTGGAATCTCCCGCCTGTTTAGCGCAGCCAGAGCCTTCCTCATCTTCTGCGCTGCTGGAGTCTCCCGCCTGTTTAGTGCAGCCAGAGCCGTCCTCCTCTACAGCGCTGCTGGAGTCTCCCGCCTGTTTAGTGCAGCCAGAGCCGTCCTCCTCTACAGCGCTGCTGGAGTCTCCCGCCTGTTTAGCACAGCCCGAGCTGTCAGTCTGCATGGAGCAGCCAGAGCTGTCAGTCTACATGGAGCAGCCAGAGCTGTCAGTCTACATGGAGCAACCAGAGCTGTCAGTCTTCATGGAACAGCCAGTGCTGTCAGTCTGCATGGAGCAGCCGGAATTGCCAGTCTGCAAGGAGCTGCCAGTCTGCAAGGAGATGTCAGCCTGCATGGAGCAGCCGGAGACGCCAGTCTGCATGGAGCTGTCAGTCTGCAAGGAGCTGCCCAGTCTGCAAGGAGCTGTCAGTCTGCAAGGAGCAGCCAGAGCCGCCAGTCAGCATGGAGCAGCCAGATCCGTCAGTCAGCCAGACTCTTCCAGATCCGCCAGTCAGCCAGACTCTTCCAGATCCGTCAGTCAGCCAGACTCTTCCAGATCCGCCAGTCAGCCAGACTCTTCCAGATCCGCCAGTCAGCCAGACTCTTCCAGATCCGCCAGTCAGCCAGGATCTGCCAGAACCGCCAGCCAGCCAGGATCTGCCGGATCCAACTACCTGGCTGATCTTCCTCTCAGTGCTGGGCTTCCTCTCAGTGCTGGGCTTCCTCTCAGTCCCGAGCTTCCTCTCAGGGCTGGGCTTCCTCTCAGTGCTGGGCTTCCTCTCAGTCCCGAGCTTCCCCTCAGTGCTGAGCTGCCCCTCAGTCCCGAGCTGCCTCTGTCCCGAGCTGCCCCTCTGTACCGAGCTGCCCCTCAGTCCCGAGCTACCCCTCTGTCCCAAGCTACCCCTCTGTCCCATGCTGCCCCTCAGTCCCGAGCTGCCCCTCAGTCTCGAGCTGACCCTCAGTCCCGAGCTGACCCTCAGTCCCGAGCTGACCCTCAGTCCAGTGGGGTTCCGGGTGAGGACTACTAGGCCATGGTCGGTTGCGAGGGTGGACTATCCTAGGACGTGAGGAAGGGGGACTTTGCTGCACTGAAAGTAAAGGGGCTGAATAATTTTGCACGCCCAATTTTTCAGTTTTTGATTTGTTAAAAAAGTTTCAAATATCCAATAAATGTGTCGTTCCACTTCATGATTGTGTCCCACTTGTTGTTGATTCTTCACAAAAAAATACAGTTTTATATATTTATGTTTGAAGCCTGAAATGTGGCAAAAGGTCGCAAAGTTCAAGGGGGCCGAATATTTTCGCAAGGCACTGTAGATGTTTCTATTGTGTAATTGACTGTACGTTTGTTTATCCCATGTGTAACTCTGTGTTGTTGTTTTTGTCGCACTGCTTTGCTTTATCTTGGCCAAGTCGCTGTTGTAATTGAGAACTTGTTCTCAACTGGCCTTGCGGGTACTATTTAATGAAGCTGATGCTCCAGATACTCAACTAGTCTAAAGAAGGCTAGTTTTATTGCTTCTTTAATCAGGACAACAGTTTTCAAGTGCTAACATAATTTCAAAATGGGTTTCTAATGATCAATTAGCGTTTTAAAATTATAAACTTGGATTAGCTAACACAACGTGGCATTGAAACACAAGAGTGATGGTTGCTGATAATGGGCCTCTCTACGCCTATGTAGATATTCCATGAAAAATCTGCCGTTTCCAGCTACAATAGTAATTTACTACATTGACAATGTCTACACTGTATTTCTGATCAATTTGATGTTACTTCAATGGACAAAAAATTTGCTTTTCTTTCAAAAACAAGGACATTTCTAAATGAACCCAAACTTTTGAACGGCAGTGTTCTTGCCAGCTGTGTGTGGCGCCATGTTTGTTGACATCATACAATGCGTTCTGCGTGTCACGTAAACATCTGTCAGACCAAAAATGTTATAATGAGGTGAAGGAATTGTTCACTTATCTTTCGAGTAAACTTCCAGAAGTAAATGATCGTAGACGACCGTAGATGACACACCCCCTTTAATATACTGTACATACTGCAAACAGAACAAACTCATCTTGTCTCCTCTTATTATCTTTGGTTGACGCTAAAAATCAAACACGGGCGGCGTGCACAAACTACCCATCTTCGGATTACATTTGATTTCTGGAAAAGTGTTTTATTCAATTATTTCGATCAATGTTGAGCTGAACCGTGATGTGATGAATTATAAATAGTAATTGATATTAGCTAATTCATATTGTGGTTTCTGTCACCCGAGAGTTCTCTAAATATGACCGCTTGTGTTATGTCAATCTTTTCTCCTTTAGCGCTAGGACTAATGTATTCTACATTTCCCGATTTAGATGATTGTGTTATGCTGCAGCTACTTCTGTGAATGTCTGAACATTGCGTCCAAAAATAAACTGGTCACATTCAGGACATATCTTTGTAAGGACTGTGTTTGTGTAAAATCTTTCTGTAAAATAAAACAATGTGGCTAGCTCAAATGCTAACTGTTGTGTCAATCGAAACTGGACATTCTAAATAAGCGTTCTAATCAAACCGGTTGGATCATACGGATGATCCCACCCATTTGTTGGTACGTGTGAAAAGGTTAATTGCCTTTTTACCTAAGCATACAAACACCATCAGATAGGATTCATAGCAAGCAATGCCCTGGAATGACATTCAGATGAACTGGAATGACATTCACTCTCATGGGATGGGTGCCCAAAAATAACTAACTGAAATCACAGCCCCAATAAACCACAAATATGATCGCATTGAGGCATATGTCACTGTGTTTCTATGGCTATATGCCCCATGCTACTGTCTACCTTGTTTGTTCATTTAGCAAACAAGACAGCTCATAATCCAGTGCCTCTATCAGAGTCAACACACCTACAGTATATACAGTAGTGTTTTCATGAATAATCTATTACCAATCATTCACTTTTTAATCCCACCCCTCAGCCACTTTCAGCCCATCCCACCTATATCTGTTGACCACCCTCTATTGATTGTGACATATATTTTTCAAATGTGATGTCTTACAAGAATTTGTACCTTTCTAATTGCATAGTATCCACAGATTGTGAGTTAAAGAGTAAGACAATGCCCTAAGAGTTTCTACATCTGCATTGCTTGCTGTTTGGGGTTTAAGGCTAGGTTTCTATATAGCACTCTGTGCCACCGACTGATGTAAAAAGGGCTTTATAAATACATTTGAATGATTGATATTGTTGATTGATGGCTTTCCAAATCGTCCAACATTGCTATTTGTAGAGTTAATTTTAAATGAACGTTGTGATATTTCAGCCATTCTTGAACCTGTGACGAGAAAAAATCCAGAATAAATTATCTAATTATTCTGACATTTCGCAGCAAAATCTGCAGAGCTGGGATTGTTGTGTGCCCCATATATACAGTACCAGTCAAAAGTTCGGACACACCTACTCATTTTGGAAAAGCATTCCAGGTGTGCAAAGCTGTCATCAAGGCAAAGTGTGGCTCCTGTGAAGAATCTGAAATATTAAATATATTTTGAGTTGTTAAACGTTTTTTTTTTGTTACTACATGATTCCATATGTGTTATTTCATAGTTTTGATGTCTTCGCTATTATTCTACAATGTAGAAAATAGTAAAAAGAAAGAAAAACCCTGGAATGAGTGTGTCCAAACTTTTGACTGGTACTGTATATATGTAACATTCTGTTGGTGGCAAGAATTGTACATTACAATTTAAATTGAAACACTTAAAATGTTGAATCAAGCCCTGTTTTGTGTATCAGTTCATACACCATGTAACACGGAATCGATACATTCAAAATCTCTTCAAATCTATTTTGCAACCTGTATGGCACAGCTGTCAGCATTTTTGTTCAGTAAAAACTATGTTTGATGCTCATCTACTGTACTTTGATTAATTGTTCATCGCTAATGTCTAATACGTACATGAACAATGTGATTCTGATTCTGAGAAGCCAGGGGAAGTGCAGCTGTACACTAATGTATTCACCATGCCTGGGAATTCACACACACAGAAACCTAATCTTACCCCCCACCCTCCCCGTGACGCTAAACACAGACTTCATATATATAGTGTATCTTTTATATTGTATGTATTGCTGTATATGTATGTATTTCACTCAACTTTCACAGCATTTTGCCTTGCTGTTTTTCTGAGGTAGGCTAAATGACAAAATACTTCAGCAAGCGAGACAACAGTAACGTGATGTCACTCACAGCTGAAATACTGCATCTGCTACCTCACCCTTAATCAGTGGAGATCATATTTCCATCCTGGGCGTTGTGCATTTGAAACTGTATGTGATTATTAACCCAGACATCTGTCACACGTAATGTATATTTTTATGAGCTTTGTAAAAGTGGAACAGTTTTACAGATTTACTGACCTAGAAGTCCTAAATCACTTATGAATAAAACACCTACGTTAGCAAACTGAGGTTCCAGTTACTGCTCAACTTTCACTACCATGAAAGCAGTGTGTGTGTGTGTGTGTGTGTGTGTGTGTGTGTGTGTGTGTGTGTGTGTGTGTGTGTGTGTGTGTGTGTGTGCGTGCGTGCGTGCGTGCGTGTGTGTGTGTGTGTGTGTGCGTATGTGTGTGTGTGTGTGTGTGTGTGTGTGTGTGTGTGTGTGTGTGTGTGTGTGTGTGTGTGTGTGTGTGCGTGTGTGCGTGCGTGCGTGCGTGCGTGTGTGCGTGTGTGTGTGTGCGTATGTGTGTGTGTGTGTGTGTGTGTGCGTGTGGGTGTGTGTGTGTGTGTGTGTGTGTGTGTGTGCATGTGGGTATGTGTGTATGCTTGTGCATGACTGTGTGTATGATCCTGTAGTTTAGTGTCCGGAAAAATACCAAATAGTGTGTGTTCTTAAAAATGGATACATGTAGATGTTATTAGTAAAAACCTGTCTGAAACCCATCACACTAGTCCTGTTTATTGACTCAGTGTTCAGGCATACGTCAGTCCACAGTGACAAGGGTCTAGACATCACACACACATGCCTGGCTCAAGGTTCGACAAGACTCACTGAACAAAACCATGTACCCCCCATCTCTCTCTCCTTTCATGCTGAAGCCACCTAAATAATTCCACTAAGTCTGAGGATGAAAGAGAGAGTGGAGGAGAAGAACAAAGAAAGGGAGAGTGGGACGAGCCCATAGCCTAGCTAGTAATGGTACACCTCCTTGCAGTAGACATAACAATAACTTCTCCACAGCTAAAATGGCACTGGCTCTGGACTCCTCGTTCCCTCTTTGTGGTCAATGCCCAAAGCAGAGTGGTTAGTGAAACACACACTGGCTCTGGACTCCTAATTCCCTCTTTGTGGTCAATGCCCAAAGCAGAGTGGTTAGTGAAACACACACTGGCTCTGGACTCCTCGTTCCCTCTTTGTGGTCAATGCCCAAAGCAGAGTGGTTAGTGAAACACACACTGGCTCTGGACTCCTAATTCCCTCTTTGTGGTCAATGCCCAAAGCAGAGTGGTTAGTGAAACACACACTGGCTCTGGACTCCTCGTTCCCTCTTTGCGGTCAATGCCCAAAGCAGAGTGGTTAGTGAAACACACACTGGCTCTGGACTCCTCGTTCCCTCTTTGTGGGCAGTGCCCAAAGCAGAGTGGTGAGTGAAACACACACTGGCTCTGGACTCCTCGTTCCCTCTTTGTGGGCAGTGCCCAAAGCAGAGTGGTGAGTGAAACACACACTGGCTCTGGACTCCTCGTTCCCTCTTTGTGGGCAGTGCCCAAAGCAGAGTGGTGAGTGAAACACACACTGGCTCTGGACTCCTCGTTCCCTCTTTGTGGGCAGTGCCCAAAGCAGAGTGGTGAGTGAAACACACACTGGCTCTGGACTCCTCGTTCCCTCTTTGTGGGCAGTGCCCAAAGCAGAGTGGTGAGTGAAACACACACTGGCTCTGGACTCCTCGTTCCCTCTTTGTGGGCAGTGCCCAAAGCAGAGTGGTGAGTGAAACACACACTGGCTCTGGACTCCTCGTTCCCTCTTTGTGGGCAGTGCCCAAAGCAGAGTGGTGAGTGAAACACACACTGGCTCTGGACTCCTCGTTCCCTCTTTGTGGGCAGTGCCCAAAGCAGAGTGGTTAGTGAAACACACACTGGCTCTGGACTCCTCGTTCCCTCTTTGTGGGCAGTGCCCAAAGCAGAGTGGTGAGTGAAACACAGACGCTACTGTTTCACCTCCTTCAAACAGAACACTTTTAACATTCCTCAGGATACACACTATTTTTAAAAGAGTCAAATCGTTCTATGTTCAGTGAAGTGTTCTGCCAACTCCTACAGAAGCAGTAGAAATAATAATCATCATATTTTAGAGAGTGAGTGGTGTTACATGGCTTGAATTAGTCCAGAACAAGAACATGTCTGTTTATGAGAGAGAGAGAGAGAGAGAGAGAGAGAGAGAGAGAGAGTGAGAGAGAAAGAGAGAGACTTTATATATTATCCACCTCACTTGCTTTGGCAATGTTAACACATGTTTCCCATGCCAATAAAGCCCTTGAATTGAATTGAATTGAATTGAATTGAGAGAGAGAGAGAGAGAGAGAGAGAGAGAGAGAACCATCCATTAGACAAATTAATAACACATTCAACATCATCTGCAATCCAATCAGCAGGAAGGACCAGAGGAGACAGGCAAGAGGCAGGGGGTCAGAGGTCGGGTGGGGGTGAATCATTGAACATCCATAGGGGGTTAATACAGTACCCCTGCCGTCCCTTTGATCAGGGCAGAGGGGGGCTCCATGTGTCACAGGGAGTTAAGCCTGATGTCCAATTGTTTTAGAATTAATTTGGAACAGCTGAAATGGAGGCAAACTTGTGAGGTCTTATTTGAACAGTTTGAAAACAATTGCGTCCTTCCTTCCCCCTATTCCTTCGTGCCATTAGACTCTGGTAGCCTGCAGAGCTAACACCTAGGCATTAGCTTGGCAAGCTAACACAAATTAATTATCAGGTATCTGGCAAGTTTGCTCATCTTGCGAGCAAGATCACCAACGTTATACACATCCAGTAATGTTGGATCTGTGATTACTGGATGGCAGTATCGATGTCACTGCAGTAATGATCTAATGGTGAACGTGTGGATGATGTTCAACAAACATAAGCAATAGGGGCCGTGGGCCATGGACAATTACTGTCAGAGATGAATAATCTCTCTCCATGGAGAGAAGTAGAATACAGGTCAATAAACCTGATGGTTATCTCTATGGCTTTCACTGCAGCTGAATAAGAGGACCAGTCCAAACCATACACATCCTTTATCAGTGCCTGAGCTGACAGACACACACACACACACACACACACACACACACACACACACACACACACACACACACACACACACACACACACACACACACACACACACACACACACACACACACACACACACACACACACACACACACACACACACACACACACACACACACACACACACACACACACACACACACACACACACCCAATCAATCGGTTCTGTACTTTATCAGTTGTCTGTAATGCTAAACTGAGGTCAAACATAAAGGATCAGTGGGTTTTTACTCCCCTCCTCCTCAATATACACCTCCTCACAAAACACTGACACAAACACAGACTTATAGCCTGGTCACATCTGTCCATCCTAAATCACCTATATCTAGAGCTATAGAGGAGGAGTGGAGCGAGAGAGGGACACAAGCCCATCCATTTCACAGAGAGGACAGGGGACAGGATCATTAGTTAGTGTTAGTGCTGAGAGTGTTGAGTTATCCCTGTCTACAGCTGAACGTCTCAGAGAAACAGGCCACTTACACTGGGAGGAACATGGTTCACTACAAGCCACACTTAGCTTTTGTAAGGACTTTATTTGTACACTCTTAAAATAAAAATCCTTATAGAACCAAAAAGGGTTCACTTGCCTCATATATTGAACCCCTAAAAGCTCTATATAGCTTATAACTATAACCCTTTTATAACCCTTTTATAGGGTTATTTGATCGGAATCTTCACTGAACCAACATGTTTGCATAGAGAACCCTGCATGGTGCCATTTATGAATTATGGCTACTACTATTTTTCTAAGAACAAAAATGAATAAACAATTAAATAATGGACAAGCGAATACAAGCATATCTTTAATAATTTATTGTCATTATATGCAAACATTCTTTGGAAATGTGCACTGGAGGCCAGGGAGGCATCTCTTTGTTTAAATGAAGGCCAATGTCAACTCTGGCTGACATGTTTAATACAATACAATACAACTCTGTTCATTAGTTACCATCACCAAAAATGTGTATTCTGCTCCATTCTCAACCCCACCCCCCCAAACAGCAGACTTCACAAATACAGTTGAGAGACGAGTACAGGTTCAAGCTGCAGTGCAGTGCACCTGAATGAAGAGCATGTTGTGGGGTTAAGGGCCTTGCTCAAGGGCCCAACAGTAGGGGAATGTTTTGAGGATGTGAAGCCAGAAGCCTTCCAGTTGTCAAATCAATTCCACCCATTTTTTTCCAGCGCACAGCCCGGGATTCAAACCGGCCATGTTTCAGCCATAGGACCAACTGCTGTCGCAGGTCCAACTCCAAAGCCGATGGACCACCAGTACAGTAAGGGTTGTTGCTGGACTGGTTCCAGAGTAGAAGAAAAAATATGAAAAACATGAGTTAAGACTTTAGAAAAAAGCACGAGTTAATCTGCCAAAATTAAGACAAATTGCAATTCAGACATATGTAGAACATTTTGCATGCAATTATTGTCAGCTGCAGGTGAAAGAGAGATTTCTCACTACTATTCTTCTGACATTTCACATTCTTAAAATAAAGTGGTGATCCTAACTGACCTAAAACAAGGGAATTTTTACTAGGATTAAATGTCAGGAATTGTGAAAAACTGAGTTTAAATGTATTTCAGCCACAACTGCAGCAAAACACCCCAACAACATGATGCTGCCACCCCCGTGCTTCACGATTGGGATGGTATTCTTCAGCTTGCAAGCCTCCCCTTTTCCATCCAAACATAACGATGGTCATTATGGCCAATCAGTTCTATTTTTGTTTCATCAGACCAGAGGACATTTCTCCAAAAAGTACGATCTTTGTCCCCATGTGCAGCTGCAAATCGTAGTCTGGCTTTTTTATGGTGGTTTTGGAGCAGTGGCTTCTTCCTTGCTGAGTGGCCTTTGAGGTTATGTCGATATAGGACTCGTTTTACTGTGGATATAGATACTTTGTACCGGTTTCCTCCAGCATCTTCACAAGGTCCTTTGCTATTGTTCTGGGATTGATTTGCACTTTTTGCACCTTAGTACGTTCATCTCTAGGAGACAAAACGTGTCTCCTCCTTGAGCGGAATGACGGCGGCGTGGTCCCATGGTGTTTATACTTGCGTACTATTGTTTGTGCAGATGAACGTGGTACCTTCAGGCGTTAGGAAATTGCTCCCAAGGATGAACCAGACTTGTGGAGGTCTACAATTGTTTTTCTGAGGTCTTGCGCTGATTTCTTTTGATTTTCTTATGATGTCAAGCAAAGAGGCACTGAGTTTTTGAAGGTAGGCCTTGAAATACATCCACAGGTACACCTCCAATTGACACAATTGATGTTAATTAGCAGAAGCTTCTAAAGCCATTGTCAGGATTTGGTGTTATGTACTTGAGTGAAGACCCAAAAGCGGTTTTAACAGAAAACAGAGTTCTTTAATGAAAAACAGGAATGGCATAAATCCTCTTCCAACGTAGTCAATGGAACAAAAAGAACGTTAGTATAATGCAGGATGCACCTGCCAGGCAGACTCCGACAGGATAGGACAAGGTGGAAGCAAACGAGACGACAGCTTGCTTCTGGCATCAAAAACACAAACAAGAATCAGACACTGAAAGTAGCAGGAACAGAGAGAGAAATAGAGACCTAATCAGAGGGGGAAGAGAGAACAGGTGGGAAAGAGTGAATGAGCTAGTTAGGGGAGATGTAGAACAGCTGAAGAATGAGAGACAGAGAAGGTAACCTAAAAAGACCAGCAGAGAGAGACAGAGTGAAGAGAAAGGACAGGAACAGACATAACAAGACATGACAGTACCCCCCCACTCACCGAGCGCCTCCTGGCGCACTCGAGGAGGAAACCTGGCGGCAACGGAGGAAATCATCGATCAGCGAACGGTCCAGCACGTCCCGAGAGGGAACCCAACTCCTCTCCTCAGGACCGTACCCCTCCCAATCCACTAGGTACTGATGACCACGGCCCCGAGGGCGCATGTCCAAAATCTTACGAACCCTGTAGATGGGTGCGCCCTCGACAAGGATGGGGGGAGGGACGAGCGGGGGCGCGAAGAACGGGCTTAACACAGGAGACATGGAAGACCGGGTGAACGCGACGAAGATAGCGCGGGAGAAGAAGTCGCACTGCGACAGGATTAATGACCTGAGAAATACGGAACGGACCAATGAACCGCGGGGCCAACTTGCGAGAAGCTGTCTTAAGGGGAAGGTTCTGAGTGGAGAGCCATACTCTCTGACCGCAACAATATCTAGGACTCTTGGTCCTACGCTTATTAGCGGCCCTCACAGTCTGCGCCCTATTACGGCAAAGTGCCGACCTGACCCCCTTCCAGGTGCGCTCGCAACGCTGGACAAAAGCCTGAGCGGAGGGGACGCAGGACTCGGCGAGCTGAGATGAGAACAGCGGAGGCTGGTACCCGAGGCTACTCTGAAAAGGAGATAGACCGGTAGCAGACGAGGGAAGCGAGTTGTGGGCGTACTCTGCCCAGGGGAGCTGTTCTGACCAAGACGCAGGGTTACGAAAAGAAAGACTGCGTAAAATGCGACCAACAGTCTGATTGGCCCGTTCGGCTTGACCGTTAGACTGGGGATGAAAGCCGGACGAGAGACTGACGGAAGCCCCAATCAAACGGCAAAACTCCCTCCAAAATTGAGACGTGAACTGCGGGCCTCTGTCGGAAACGACGTCAGACGGAAGGCCATGAATTCGGAAAACATTCTCGATAATGATCTGAGCCGTCTCCTTAGCAGAAGGGAGCTTAGCGAGAGGAATGAAATGAGCCGCCTTAGAGAATCTATCGACAACCGTAAGAATAACTGTCTTCCCCGCTGATGAAGGCAGTCCGGTGATAAAATCTAAAGCGATGTGAGACCACGGTCGAGAGGGAATGGGAAGCGGTCTGAGACGGCCGGCAGGAGGAGAGTTCCCAGATTTAGTCTGCGCGCAGACCGAACAAGCGGCGACAAATCGACGCGCGTCACGTTCCCGAGTGGGCCACCAGAAACGCTGGCGAATGGAAGCGAGCGTACCCCGAACGCCGGGGTGGCCGGCTAACTTGGCAGAGTGGGCCCACTGAAGAACGGCCGGACGAGTAGGAACGGGAACGAACAGAAGGTTCCTAGGACAAGCTCGCGGCGACGGAGTGTGAGCGAGTGCTTGCTTTACCTGCCTCTCAATTCCCCAGACAGTCAACCCGACAACATGCCCGTCAGGGAGAATCCCCTCGGGGTCGGTGGAGACCTCAGAAGAACTGAAGAGACGAGATAAAGTATCAGGCTTGGTGTTTTTTGAGCCCGGACGATAAGAAATAACAAACTCGAAACGAGCGAAAAACAGAGCCCAACGAGCCTGACGCGCATTAAGTCGTTTGGCTGAACGGATGTACTCAAGGTTCCTATGGTCAGTCCAAACGACAAAAGGAACGGTCGCCCCCTCCAACCACTGTCGCCATTCGCCTAGGGCTAAGCGGATGGCGAGCAGTTCGCGATTACCAACATCATAGTTACGTTCTGACGGCGATAAGCGATGAGAGAAAACGCGCAAGGATGGACCTTGCCGTCAGAGAGAGAGCGCTGAGAAAGAATGGCTCCCACGCCCACCTCTGACGCGTCAACCTCAACAACAAACTGACTAGAGATGTCAGGTGTAACAAGAATAGGTGCGGATGTAAAACGATTCTTAAGAAGATCAAAAGCTCCCTGGGCGGAAACGGACCACTTAAAGCACGTCTTAACAGAAGTAAGGGCTGTGAGGGGAGCTGCCACCTGACCGAAATTACGGATGAAACGACGATAGAAATTAGCGAAGCCCAGAAAGCGCTGCAGCTCGACGCTTGACTTAGGAACGGGCCAATCAATGACAGCCTGGACCTTAGCGGGATCCATCTTAATGCCCTCAGCGGAAATAACGGAACCGAGAAAAGGGACAGAGGCGGCATGAAAAGTGCACTTCTCAGCCTTCACATAAAGACAGTTCTCCAAAAGGCGCTGGAGGACGCCCACGTGCTGAACATGAATCGAGAGAGACGGTGAAAAAATCAGGATATCGTCCATGTAAACGAAAACAAAAATGTTCAGCATGTCTCTCAGGACGTCGTTAACTAGTGCCTGAAAGACAGCTGGAGCGTTAACGAGGCCGAAAGGAAGAACCCGGTATTCAAAGTGCCCTAACGGAGTGTTAAACGCCGTCTTCCACTCGTCCCCCTCCCTGATGCGCACGAGATGGTAGGCGTTACGAAGGTCCAATTTGGTGAAAAACCTGGCTCCCTGCAGGATCTCGAAGGCTGAAGACATAAGAGGAAGCGGATAACGATTCTTAACTGTTATGTCATTCAGCCCTCGATAATCCACGCATGGGCGCAGGGACCCGTCCTTCTTCTGAACAAAAAAAAACCCCGCTCCGGCGGGAGAGGAGGAGGAGACTATGGTACCGGCGTCGAGCGAAACCGACAAATAATCCTCGAGAGCCTTACGTTCGGGAGCCGACAGAGAGTATAATCTACCCCGGGGGAGTAGTTCCCGGAAGGAGATCAATACTACAGTCATACGACCGGTGTGGAGGGAGAGAAGTGGCCTTGGAACGACTGAACACCGTGCGCAGATCGTGATACTCCTCCGGCACCCCTGTCAAATCGCCAGGCTCCTCCTGTGAAGAAGAGACAGAGGAAACAGGAGGGATAGCAGACATTAAACAGGTCACATGACAAGAAACATTCCAGGATAGGATAGTATTACTAGACCAATTAATAGAAGGGTTATGGCGCACTAGCCAGGGATGACCCAAAACAACAGGTGTAAAAGGTGAACGAAAAATTAAAAAAGAAATGGTTTCGCTATGATTACCAGAGACAGTGAGGGTTAAAGGCAGCGTCTCACGCTGAATCTTGGGGAGAGAACTACCATCTAAAGCGAACAAGGCCGTGGGCTCCCCTAACTGTCTGAGAGGAATGTCATGTTCCCGAGCCCAGGTCTCGTCCATAAAACAGCCCTCCGCCCCAGAGTCTATCAAGGCACTGCAGGAAGCAGATGAACCGGGCCAGCGGAGATGGACCGGAAAGGTAGTGCGTGATCCAGAAGGAGAGGCCTGAGTAGTTGCGCTCACCAGTAGCCCTCCTCTTACTGATGAGCTCTGGCTTTTACTGGACATGAGGTGACAAAATGACCAGCGGAGCCGCAGTAGAGACAGAGGCGATTGGTGATTCTCCGTTCCTTCTCCTTGGCCGAGATGCGGATACCCCCCAGCTGCATAGGCTCAGCATCCGAGCCGGCGGAGGAGGGTGGCAGTGATGCGGCAGGTGGCAGTGATGTGGAGAGGGGAGCAACGGAGAACGCGAGCTCCTTTCCACGAGCTCGGCGACGAAGATCAAACCGTCGCTCTATGCGAATAGCGAGAGCTATTAAGGAGTCCAGACTGGAAGGAACCTCCCGGGAGAGGATCTCATCCTTAACCTCGACGAGGAGACCCTCCAGAAAACGAGCGAGCAAAGCCGGCTCGTTCCAGTCACGAGAGGCAGCGAGAGTGCGAAACTCAATAGAATAATCCGTTATGGATCGATTCCCCTGACATAGGGAAGACAGGGCCCTGGAAGCCTCCTCCCCAAAAACAGAACGGTCAAAAACCCGTATCATCTCCTCCTTAAAGTCCTGATACTGGTTAATACACTCAGCCCTCGCCTCCCAGATTGCCGTGCCCCACTCACGCGCCCGTCCGGTAAGGAGAGAAATGACGTAGGCGATGCGGGCTGCGCTCCTGGAGTAAGTGTTGGGCTGGAGAGAGAACACCACATCACACTGAGTGAGGAATGAGCGGCACTCAGTGGGCTCCCCAGAGTAACACGGCGGGTTGTTGATCCTGGGCTCCGGAGACTCGGAAACCCTGGAAGTGGGCGGTGGATCGAGGTGGAGTTGGTGAACCTGTCTTGTGAGGTCGGAGACTTGGACGGCCAGGGTCTCAACGGCATGTCGAGCAGCAGACAATTCCTCCTCGTGTCTGCCTAGCATCGCTCCCTGGATCTCGACGGCGGAGTGAAAAGGGTCCGGAGCCGCTGGGTCCATTCTTGGTCTGATTCTTCTGTTATGTACTTGAGTGAAGACCCAAAAGCGGTTTTAACAGAAAACAGAGTTCTTTAATGAAAAACAGGAATGGCATAAATCCTCTTCCAACGTAGTCAATGGAACAAAAAGAACGTTAGTATAATGCAGGATGCACCTGCCAGGCAGACTCCGACAGGATAGGACAAGGTGGAAGCAAACGAGACGACAGCTTGCTTCTGGCATCAAAAACACAAACAAGAATCAGACACTGAAAGTAGCAGGAACAGAGAGAGAAATAGAGACCTAATCAGAGGGGGAAGAGAGAACAGGTGGGAAAGAGTGAATGAGCTAGTTAGGGGAGATGTAGAACAGCTGAAGAATGAGAGACAGAGAAGGTAACCTAAAAAGACCAGCAGAGAGAGACAGAGTGAAGAGAAAGGACAGGAACAGACATAACAAGACATGACATTTGGCCAGGGTTGTTCCGGGTTTTGGTCAGTAGATGCCTCCATTGTGCTTTTTGTCCCTATGTTTTTCCCTTGATCCCCATTATTATTTGCACCTGTGTCTCGTTTCCCCTGATTGTATTTAAACCCTTTGTTTCCCTCAGTTCTGTGCTCTGTGTTTGTATGTTAGCACCCTGCCCTAGTGTTCTGTGTGCTCTTGTCGATTCCGGGTGACGTTCTTGTGGTATTCTGTTTTTTGTTTTTGTTTATTTTTGGTGAGTTTCTTTTGAGGTCTTTTTGTGTTTTACCTACCACCTTTTGGATTTGCCATTTTTTGTATTTTAGGATTTTTTCTTTATTAAATACACCGTCTTAAGTACTGCTGTGTCTGCCTCATCTTCTGGGTTCTGCTGTCTATTCGTGGCTCAGTTGGTTAAGTGACTGTTTCTCACTCCGGAGACCCAGGTTCGCAACCGGGTCCTGACAGCCATGACATAATTTTCTGGAATTTTCCAAGCTGTTTGAAGGCACAGTCAACTTAGTGTATGTAAACTTTTGACCAACTGGAATTGTGAAATAATCTGTCTGTAAACAATTGTTGGAAAAATGACTTGTGTCATGCACAATGTAGATGTCCTAACCGACTTGCCAAAACTATAGTTTGTTAACAAGACATTTGTGGAGTGGTTGAAAAACTAGTTTTAATGACTCCAACCTAGTGTATGTAAACTTACGACTTCAACTGTATATAGTGTATATGGTAGGCTAATCTTTGGCATAATAATTTACAGTATTTACAGTCAAGGGGTGTTGAGCTTGTTTTGTCCCGCAGAGAGAGACGCTCACTCTAGTGGTTGCTTGATGCGCTCTCACGCTACAGTGGCTCTTGCGTCAGCCTCCTTAGTCCTTGAGTCAGTTGAATGAGAGCCAAAAGAGAACTGAAGAGAAGCGCCAGATAAACAAAATATTTTAAATGTTATCATGTTGAATGTTATAATCACGATGAGCGAGTTATAACACATAGGATATGAAACACCAAGTTAACCGGAGTGTCCCAGGGTTTCAGACTCTCTTCATTCTTCTCACCACAACCTGTCCATTTCCCAGGGTTTCAGACTCTCTTCATTCTTCTCACCACACCCTGTCCATTTCCCAGGGTTTCAGACTCTCTTCATTCTTCTCACCACACCCTGTCCATTTCCCAGGGTTTCAGACTCTTTTCATTCTTCTCACCACACCCTGTCCATTTCCCAGGGTTTCAGACTCTTTTCATTCTTCTCACCACACCCTGTCCATTTCCCAGGGTTTCAGACTCTCTTCATTCTTCTCACCACACCCTGTCCATTTCCCAGGGTTTCAGACTCTCTTCATTCTTCTCACCACACCCTGTCCATTTCCCAGGGTTTCAGACTCTCTTCATTCTTCTCACCACACCCTGTCCATTTCCCAAGGTTTCAGACTCTCTTCATTCTTCTCACCACACCCTGTCCATTTCCCAGGGTTTCAGGCTCTCTTCATTCTTCTCACCACACCCTGTCCATTTCCCAAGGTTTCAGGCTCTCTTCATTCTTCTCACCACACCCTATCCATTTCCCAGGGTTTCAGGCTCTCTTCAGTCTTCTCACCACACCCTATCCATTTCCCAAGGTTTCAGGCTCTCTTCATTCTTCTCACCACAACCTGTCCATTTCCCAGGGTTTCAGACTCTCTTCATTCTTCTCACCATACCTGTAACGCTCGTCGTCGGTGGAAGGAAGAGTGGACCAAAGCGCAGCGTGGAAAGTGTTCATGATATTTATTTACAAGAAACACTCAAACAAAAATAACAAATTCAAAAACGAAAGCGAACAGTACCGTCGGGCACAGACACTAAACAGAAAATAACACCCCACAAAACGCAAATGGAAAATTATCACTACAGGCACTGGGCAATGGATCATCACTGGAGGCTTCGTGCCATGGATCATCACTAGAGGCTTCGTACGTGAAGCCGGAACAGGTCTCACAAGGACTGAGGAGACGTACTGGAAGCCTGGTGCGTGGAGCTGCCACAGGGCTTACCAGGCTGGGGAGACATAATGGTGGCCTGGTACGTGGAACCAGAACAGGTCTCAACGGACTGGGAAGATGCACTGGAAGCCTGGTGCGTGGAGCAGGCACCGTATACACTGGGCCGTGAAGTCGCACTGGACTTCTCGAGTAGAGCTGACACAACCCGTCCTGGCTGGATGCCCACTTCTGCCCGGCAAATGCGGTGTGCTGGCACAGAGCACACCGGCCTGTGAATGCTCACTGGAGACACAGTGCGCATCACCGCATAACACGGTGCCTGACCAGTCACACGCTCCCCACGGGCAGCTTGCTCAGGTCTAAACCCTACCTCCACCAATCTCCCCGTGTGCCCCCCGATGTGCTTCCGTCGTTGAGCTAACTCTTCGTATAGTCGCCGTTCCGCTCTCGCTGCCTCCATCTGCTCCCTTGGACAGCAATACTCCCCGGACCGTGTCCAGGGTCCTTCTCCCTCCAGGATTTCCTCCCATGTCCAGTCCTCCCGGCCATGCTGCTTGGTCCTTCTTTGGTGGAAAATGCAGCGTGGAAAATGTTCATGATATTTATTTACAAGAAACACTCAAACAAAAATAACAAATCCAAAAACGAAAGCGAACAGTTCCGTCAGGCACAGACACTAACCAGAAAATAAAACCCAAATGGAAAATCACAACTGATATATGATCCCCAATCGGAGACAACGATAGACAACTGCCTCTGATTGGGAACCACACTCGGCAAAACAACAAAGAAATAGAAAACATAGATTTTCCCACCTGAGTCACACCCTGACCTAACCAAACATAGAGAAGAAATAAGGATCTCTAAGGTCAGGGCGTGACAATACCCTGTCCATTCCCAAGGTTTCAGAGGGTACACTACGCTACTAGACCATAAACTACAACGTTTTTGGTCAATGTACCTAAAAAACAGTGGGACACAGACCATCATAAACCATACAGGATACTCTCTCTTCCTGCTCTTAACACGGGTGTGTGTTGTTATATACAGGTATTAACAACCTCAGCTGGTGAACAAACTTTTACTGCTATCTATGTAACAGTTAGAGCGTTGGGCCAGTAACAGTAAGGTTGCTGGGTTGAATCCCTGAGGTGACAGGGTAAAAATAATCTGTCGTTCTGCCCCTGAACAAGGCAGTCAACCCACTGTTCCATGGTAGGCTGTCAATGTAAATAAGAATTTGTTCTTAACTGACTTGCCTAGTTAAATAAAAAATGACCATGTGAGGCTATAAAACCAAGTAGACATAACAACATTTTCTTTTGACCATTGAGATTTCAGCATTATAGAGTAATTTGATTGTGGGTTAAGTCACGTTTGAGGTAACTATTTTAGTTAGGCTTGCTCTGTAGAGCATTCTTTAAGAGCCATGTCAAGTGATAACAAATGAAGTGCATACATATGTCTATTAATTAGTGGTCAAACATATTCATAAGCATATTACATGTTATAAACTGTAATTCAATATTTATTAAAACTATGTAGTGTTTGTGGTTATTGCACGCAGACAGCCCACATTCCTGTAGGTTAATATGAGATGTTCACCGTACAGCAGGAGTTAGAGCTCCCGAAACAGAAAAGGCACAAAACAAATGTAACTGTAGAGAGTGAAGGGGTGTTATGTTTATGCTATAGCCCCCTTAGCTGGCGTATCAGTAACTGCTTGGATTTACGGCTCAGTGGGAAAAGTTGTTACATGGAGGGAGAAGATAAACACAGAACCAACTCTCCTTTTCTGATAAAAGAGCTGATAACCACAGCCACTTTCTCCATGATCGGGTGAAGCATGAGAGGGGAGAATTCAGGCACTGTGAAAACAGATTGGGAAGAGAGTAGAGGAGAAGAAATGACAGGAGATGAGAGGAGAGGAGAATGAGCTAAGGGGAACCAGTATTGTGTATCTATGCAGGAGAGGGGCCCAGCTGTCCTTTTAAGCAGAAGCTCATGCCCAGAAACTCCTACCCTCTGTGCCCAGTAACTCACGCTACATTAGCCAGGCTTCTCTCTCTGCCAAGCCCCAGGCACACAGCAGAGTTACAGTCACACTCTGTCCAACTTCAAAACTGTCCCTTTTGCCAACCCTAAACCCAGAACAAATCACTGCCAGTGACTGACAAGGGAAGTGGTCTCTCATTTAGTAGTGGTATTCCTGCATTGTTCTGCTTACCTGTCAGGGTGGCAGGTAGCCTAGTGGTTAGAGCTTTGGGCCAGTAACCGAAAAGCTGCTAGATCAAATACCTGAGCTGAACAAGGCAGTTAACCCACTGTTCCAAAGGCCATTGTAAATAAGAATTTCTTCTTAACTGATTTGCCTAGTTAAATAAAATAAAAATGACCAAATGTCCTCTACATTCTTCATATCCTTTGCTACTCTCGTTCTCGCCTTTCCCTTCCTGTGTCCTCTTTCTCTCCCTCTTCTGCTCCTTTGACTCTCTTCTCCTCTCTGGCGGTCCTCTGCCCATAGAACACTGATGGTGAGGCAGGCCCATGGCTGGGAGCTTAGCTGGGTGACATGGACAAAAATTGAAGGGGGCCACTGTTTGGAAGCAGGGGGTAAATTGGCACTGCTACCCCTCACACACAACAAAAGGATCAAGCTTTCCCCCGTTTCACGTACTCTACTCTCTCTGTTCATTTACCAGAGACATGGTTTTGTTTGATGTAATGCTGTCTCATACACAAACAAAATAAACAAAAGCCCTCTCTCTCCCATTTACACATCTAAAACATTTAGGATTTCTGGGCCAAAGTTTGGCAGAGTTACATAACGCATTATGATACTTCGATTTTTATGTGAAATCTATATATTTATTTAATTTATCTCAGCTTTCTGTCTCCGTTTTGGCTAGTAAAGAGAAAAAAATGTTCAGCAAAACCCTAACCGTGCTCCAGTCCTACCACCTTTCTATCCAACCCTACCCCCTTCTCCTGGCCCAGTCTGTGTGGTATTTATTGGGGGTGGGTAGAGGCTAGTCTGCCCTGACTACTCTGCTGTTGCATAATGTATTGTGGAGGTTGTGTTACTGTAGTGTTGTCCCCAGATTGTGAGAGCCGTTTATTGTCCCAGTCTCATTCTGTCTGCTCTGTACTGTGTATGGCTCAGATGTCAGAGACTGCAGGCCAGGCTCAGGTTCAGTAGGCACCGAATGTGAGGAGAGACTCGCTGAACTTGTCCAACAAAATATGCTCATTTATGGAAATTAATTATGCCATAAAAAAGACCTAGTAGTCTTCTGGTGAGCCAACTGTTCTTATTCAGTTACATTGCCAGACAAACCATCCACATCGGCCAAACGCCACACAAACTAGCTTCTCATATGGAGCGAGCGATAGAGCAGCGGGTATTAAATTCAGAGAGAGTTATCAGGCAAGCATTTGGTTCCTGTTGTAAACAGACTTCCTCGAAATCTTGAAAGAGTGACTGAACACACCAATTCCGCATGTGTTTCTCTGTTGCTCATTCAGAAAAACAAGATTTCATTCTTTGGGGTGTGGTTCGATGTGGCAGTTACTGATGTTTGTCCCCATGAGATGCCATTAGCCAGTATCAATTCCTCAAGGGCAGCATGTCTCACTGTCTGTTTTTTCTATGGTAGGATTGGACAGAGGCAATCACCTCAGCTGTGTATCCAGTGTTAGTGGGCAAGTGAGCTTTGTCAAAATCAAACCCAATCCTCAAGTAAGTGATGACTTACAAAACTGTCTTGGACAAAACTGACTTTATGACCAAAATTATCCTCTTTATACATTATAGTCAATTTTAAGACTACAATAAATGTTTCTGACTAATATTGACGCCATATAGGCCGTTTCTATCAGATAAGTTCTATATTGCCTTTAGTTGAGCTTTAAAGGTTCAAAATCACCATATTACTTCACCTATATCTCAAAACATTGATAGCCAAGGTTTCTACTCACTTAGGCTCCAGGAAGAAGAAAACATGGAGATACTGTAAGGTATCCCCATCGTCTAGTTCTAGTCTGAGACAGGCTTAAATGGGTCAGGACACTGAGCAACCACCTGACAAGCACTGCTTGGGATCACGCCCCTGCCAAGACAGTGGTTGTGGTGTGTGTTTGTGTGTTCTAGGCACGCGATGGGACCATAGCTACCTTTCTGAGGTGGGCCTGAACATGCCTGCTGGAAATTGTGAATTGAGCCTAGATCCAAACATCATTAAGGAATGTCACGCAAACAACCACTGTTGACTTGTATGTACGCTGTTAATCTTGAGGTGGATATGCAAAGCATCAAAGAAAGACTTAATATGTAAAAAAGCTCATTCATTTGCTGTTAAAATCATAAGGAATTTGTTTGGACAAAACCTGTGCCCAACTAATGTCCCCCTGAATGAAAGAAAACATAATGGGCACCCAGGCTTTATGTTTGTGGTCTGTGGGGACCGCACCCCATCACTATATGGCACGTTGTATACCCAACTGCATTCCACCACTCCAGCACCTCCTTTCCACCTCAACACCATCTTAGGGAGCAAAGGCCCCCTATAAAGACTCAACTCTGACTTCAACTAACAAAGACTTGATGATGAATACCTAAGACTAGAAAGTCATTGACTAGTCTGAGTTGAGAGTAAATGTCATCCTTTAAGAGTACTAATGACATTTAATGTAGAATAGGGGACAAAATATTAATTTTAAAACTATAATAACTTTATTGTTCCTTTCAATGTCATTCTATCTGTAATAAAACAATAGAAATAAGGATTTATATTTTTAACACTTTTAAACAGCAGCCAACCATCTGTTGTAATACGAGATGAGAGCAGCAGGAATGAGCAGGCAGCGTGGTGTTAATGAGAGTACCAGACAAGACCATTCCTCATATCTTAATTATAGCTACGTTCATTAACTTTATCTTAATTACTCCCTTATGAAGACCATGACTCATTACACAGATTAAGATATCTGCTATGCCGTTCAGACAGCAAGCAGTTTTCAAAGTTTGTCTTTTACCTCACCTTTTAGAGAAGTTTATCAAATTACATACTTTTCACTGTCTATAATAAATTCTCAAGCGTAGTCTCCCGATTACTGCTGGACTAAAAAGAAGCTTACTGTATTCAATGAAGATTGTCTAAGCTGGGTCTGGGAAACCAGTCCTGAATGTTTGTAGGATGTGAAGGGAGGCCTTCACAGGGTGCCTGCCATCTCTGTCTAGAAGGGAGGGCTGAGTATGAGAGAGTGGGTGCATGAAAGTTTATATTTATGTGTTTATCGTTTATTCTACTGGCCAATAGATAGGCAGGCATCAACATCTATATTTCATCAATTTACAGATATATCCGTACTTTCACAATTACACCCTGATTCGTTATTCTTAAGTAATTGTATGAATGGAAGTTATGTGCTGTCATTATCTAGTGTTATTATTTTGTACTCTCTTTGTTCCCTCTCTCTCTTCACTCTATCCCTGATCACAGGTGATGAGTTGCATCTGCAGCAGAGGGGAAGTGTATATATTATTTGGGTGCTATGAGGTGGGCCCCGGGAAAACATGTATGAAGGTGTCTCCTCGAGGAGGCCTTATTGGCACCCATACCGTGTGTTTCTTATTTTCAGCCATGTATTTGCATCAGACAAAGTGGTCCTGTGATTCCTTTCATTGATACGGTCCAGGCAATGGCCTGTCTGTGACGGGGAACCACAGTTCTCTTGTCCCAGAGACATCCAGCCAAATATTGATTGAACCCCCCAACCCGCACTCTGCTTTGTCCATCACACAGCTGAGCGAAGAGGGCCAGAGAACCTGAGGATTACATTTCTGGATCACCAAGTAGGGCTTGGAGTGAAAGACAAATCACTCAGGGTAAGGTAAAGAGAAGTATTTAACCCCCACACCCACACCCACACACATACACACACACACACACACACACACACACACACACACACACACACACACACACACACACACACACACACACACACACACACGCACGCACACACACACACACACACACACACACACACACACGCACACACACACTCACACTCACACTCACCAACCGGAGGCAGAAGCTCATGCAGAACCACCTGTCTGAGTTTCCTGGCCCAGGATGCCACGGGTTTGAGTGAGTGTGTGTGCATGTGAGGGCATTCAAGGGGGTTTGTAGAGGAACAAGCCCGGATGCCCTGTTCCTCCACACTCCCTGCACCTCCTGAATAGACAGAATTTGATATTTTGTCACAGTTTGCAAACATTGGCAAACAGGGGGAGAGAAGGGGAGGAGGTACACTTGACGGGTCACATAGCATGAACAGGCAGAAGTATGGAGGAGGGGGACAAGGGGAGGGGAAACAGAGGAAGGAGGGGAAACTGAGGAGGGAGGGGGAACAGATGAGGGGGGGGGTAGATTATGGAGGGGGAACAGAGGAGGCAGGGGGAACAGAGGAGGGAGGGGAAACAGAGGAGGGAGGGGTAACAGAGGAGGGAGGGGGAGAGGAGGGAGGGAGGGGAACAGAGAAGGGATGGGGAGTGGAGGGAGGGGAACAGAGAAGGGAGGGGGAGAGGAGGGAGGGGAACAGAGAAGGGAGGGGGAGAGGAGGGAGGGGAACAGAGAATGGAGGGGGAGAGGATGGAGGGGAACAGAGGAGGGAGGGGGAGGGAGGGAGGGGAACAGAGAAGGGAGGGGTACAGATGAGGGAGGTGGAACAGAGAAGGAAGGTGGAACAGAGGAGGGAGGGGAACAGAGAAGGGAGGTGGAACAGAGAAGGGAGGGGGAACAGAGAAGGGAGGTGGAACAGAGAAGGGAGAGGGAACAGAGAAGGGAGAGGGAACAGAGAAGGGAGGTGGAACAGAGAAGGAAGGTGGAACAGAGGAGGGAGGGGAACAGAGAAGGGAGGTGGAACAGAGGAGGTAGGGGAAATAGAGGAGGGAGGGGAAACAGAGGAGGGAGGGGGAGGGAGGGAGGGGAACAGAGAAGGGAGGGGGAGGGAGGGAGGGGAACAGAGGAGGGAGGGGGAGGGAGGGGAACAGAGAAGGGAGGGGTACAGATGAGGGAGGTGGAACAGAGAAGGAAGGTGGAACAGAGGAGGGAGGGGAACAGAGAAGGGAGGTGGAACAGAGGAGGTAGGGGAAATAGAGGAGGGAGGGGAAACAGAGGAGGGAGGGGGAACAGAGAAGGGAGGTGGAACAGAGGAGGTAGGGGAAATAGAGGAGGGAGGGGGAACAGAGACGGGAGGGGGAACAGAGACGGGAGGGGGAACAGAGGAGGGAGGTGAAACAGAGAAGGGAGGTGGAACAGAGAAGGGAGGTGGAACAGAGAAGGGAGGTGGAACAGAGAAGGGAGGTGGAACAGAGAAGGGAGGTGGAACAGAGAAGGGAGGTGGAACAGAGAAGGGAGGTGGAACAGAGGAGGGAGGGGGACAGAGAATGGAGGTGGAACAGAGGAGGAAGGGGAACAGAGAAGGGGAGGGGAGCAGAGGAAGTAGAGGAACACAGGAGGCAGGGGGGGCAGAAAGACAGGAGGGAGGGTGCGGGGGTGGAGAGGAGGACCTGATGGATAGAAAGAGCAAAATAGAAGAGGGAGAGTAGGAGGAGTATGTGGAGAGAGGAAGAATGCACAGGAAAACCCTACAGTAGTGAGAATCAGTGGATAACAAAGAAGCATGCGCTACTTCTACTAATCTACAGATGTCTCTATCTGGAGCTTTCCTTCTGAAAGGAACGACCAGCCATTGAATGGTATTCCTCAATTCATTCTCTTTGTTGTGATTCTTAAATACAACCGATGATTCCCCCAATACATTTTCACAAAAGCCTCTGATGGCAAACGTAGCACAATCCTACTTACACCCTAAACCCAACTAAAAACCCCACCCTCCAAACATCTAGTCAATCTAACTCTCAAGAGGCAGATCAGAAGCCCAGAGCCTATAATGAGCTTGGCAGGATCAGAAGATACCCATGGTGTCATTTTGTTGACTTCAGAGCGAAGGGTTGAAACATAACAAAGTCATCCATTAGAGCTGTGACTGGCTGGAGGCCCAACCATTAGTCTGAGAGAGTGTCGAGAGGGAAACCTGACACTGAGCAGATGTGTCTGCGTGTGTGTGTGTATGTGTGGGTGTGTGCATGTCTGTGTGAGTGTGTGTGAGTGTGTGCGCGTGTGTGTGTAAGAGTGTGTTTGTGTGTGTTTGTGATGGGATCTCCTCTGAGATAACCTTGGAGATAGCAAGGTAGCGTGCTAAATTAGGCTAAATATGATACATCATACTAATGTTTCAGAGGGACAATGTCTAAACAATATATCTTATTAACTGGGATTTTCAGGGTACATTTTCTGTTAGATGTTGGAATAGGTTTCTCTAAATGTTTAAATTCACTGGTTGAACAATTGAGATATTTGTGACCCGATTCAGGAAACTGGGTGTAGGTCGTAAGTCACGACTTCACAGGAGAGCCTTTTCAACGTAACATTTTTTTGGGGGTTATCAAAATGCCTTCTCGAACATGTGAACTTTCATGTGTCTTAATATCAAACCTGCACGTCATCTGTAAATACGAATAAAAAGGTTCAATAACGAGCCTCGTTGGTTTAGCCACAGAGAAAAGGAGCAACCTTCCTCCATGAATGGTTGGCTGAGATAATGAGTGGGCTGGACATGCCGAGAGATGAGTTTGGATTGGTCTGCGGTGTTGCACCATGTGTCTATAAAATGAGCTATAAAATGAGCTACTCGTAATGCGTAGATAATCCTTTCTACTGCAGCTTTTTCAAAAGAAAAAACATTAGCCATGGAGAACTGCAAATATGTTGCTACTCCTCTCAATAACATTGCTGCCCTTTATTGACAAAGGTCAGTGGGAAAAAGTTGTAACGGACGACTTCCTGGAGGACGATCGTGCCATGCTGACTCTCTCTGACTCTGAAAATGAATCAGATGATGAAGAAATCCCTGATTTAGGTAAAAACATTTTAATTGAAGAAGACATTGTCGAGTCTTCCGACGGAGAAGAATCAGCGACAATCAACAGGGTTGTTGTCACGGAAGAAGTTGATAGAGTGTTGAAATCAGTGGAATGTCTGAACCTACTATCTTCGGGTAACTTTAGCTAGCTATGACAATCAGTTTGTATTGCTTGTTAACCTCTTACATCTATGTGGGCGCTATTTCATTATTGGATAAAAAAACGTGCCCGTTTTAAGAAACTTCAAACAGGAAATGAGCAGGATTTTTGAGGCTCTGTTTTTCATTGTCTCCTTATATGGCTGTGAATGCGCAAGGAATGAGCCTGCCCGATCTATCGTTTCCCCAAGGTGTCTGCAGCATTGTGACGTATTTGTAGGCATATCATTGGAAGATTGACCATAAGAGACTACATTTGCCAGGTGTCCGCCCGGTGTCCTCCGTCGAAATTGGTGCGTCATCTTCAACTGCACGTCTTTTTCCAAGCGATTCAGAGGAGAAAGTAGACATCCATGAATGATATATCAATGAAGAGATATGTGAAAAACACCTTGAGGATTGATTCTAAACAGCTTTTGCCGTGTTTCAGTCGATGTTATGGAGTTAATTTGGAAAACAGTTCGCCGTTTTGATGACTGAATTTTCGTTTTTTTTTTTGGTACCCAAACGTGATGTATAAAACGGAGCGATTTCTCCTACACAAAGAATCTTTCAGGAAAAACTGAACATTTGCTATGTAACTGAGAGTCTCCTCATTGAAAACATCCGAATTTCTTCAAAGGTAAATTATTTTATTTGAATCCTTTTCTGGTTTTTGTGCAAATGTTGCCCGCTAAATGCTACGCTAAATGCTACGCTAGCTATCAATACTCTTACACAAATGCTTGTTTTGCAATGGTTCAAAAGCATATTTTGAAAATCTGAGATGACAGTGTTGTTAAGAAAAGGCTAAGCTTGAGAGCTAGCACAGTCATTTCATTTCATTTTCGATTTTCATAAATAGTTAACGTTACGTTATGCTAATGAGCTTGAGGCTATAACTGGATACAAGTTTTTTTCATAGCCAAACGTGAACAAAACGGAGCGATTTGTCCTACACAAATAATATTTTTTGAAAAACTGAACATTTGCTATCTAACTGAGAGTCTCCTCATTGAAAACATCTGAAGTTCTTCAAAGGTAAATGATTTTAGTTGAATGATTTTCTTGTTTTTGTGAAAATGTTGCTGGCTGAATTCTAGGCTTATAGCTATGCTAGCTATCAATACTCTTACACAAATGCTTGTTTAGCTATGGTTGAAAAGCATATTTTGAAAATCTGAGATGACAGTGTTGTTAACAAAAGTCTAAGCTTGAGAGCAAATATATTTATTTCATTTCATTTGCGATTTTCATGAATAGTTAACGTTACGTTATGCTAATGAGCTTGAGGCTATAAATAGGATCCCGGATCCGGGATTGCTCGACGCAAGAAGTTAAAGCTTGCTGTTAGCTAGCCAGCTGGAGTTCGAAGGCTGGCTTGCTAACTTTACTCTACGGATTGGGCTTTTAGTAATTTTTTTAGCTAGCTAACGTTAATGTTACATGTCTAAACAAAAGACCCGAAGTTAAAGCTTGCTGTTAGCTAACTAACGTTAGAAGTTGTTAAGTCAGCCAAGCTGAAGAAGCAAGCGCAGCATCTCCTACTTGTTCAGAGTGAGCTGTCTGTCTACCTGAATATGGTTGCTGACTGCAAGACCACCTGTCAAGACCTGCAGTTGTTTCTTGAGGCCCTACTGAACCAGCAGGCAAAGACATCAGGATGCATTACAGCTTTCATTTTGCTCAACAAGTAAGCAACATTTCCTCTTTTATACTTACTGTATATACAGTGCCTTGCGAAAGAATTCGGCCCCCTTGAACTTTGCAACCTCTTGACACATTTCAGGCTTCAAACATAAAGATACAAAGCTGTATTTTTTTGTGAAGAATCAACAACAAGTGGGACACAATCATGAAGTGGAACGACATTTAATGGATATTTCAAACTTTTTTAACAAATCAAAAACGGAAAAATTGGGCGTGCAAAATTATTCAGCCCCTTTACTTTCAGTGCAGCAAACTCTCTCCAGAAGTTCAGTGAGGATCTCTGAATGATCCAATGTTGACCTAAATGACTAATGATGATAAATACAATCCACCTGTGTGTATTCATGGCACCTGCTTGAACTTGTTATCAGTATAAAAGACACCTGTCCACAACCTCAAACAGTCCAAACTCCACTATGGCCAAGACCAAAGAGCTGTCAAAGGACACCAGAACCAAAATTGTAGACCTGCACCAGGCTGGGAAGACTGAATCTGCAATAAGTAAGCAGCTTGGTTCGAAGAAATCAACTGAGGGAGCAATTGTTAGGAAATGGAATGCATACAAGACCACTGATAATCTCCCTCGATCTGGGGCTCCACGCAAGATCTCACCCCGTGGGGTCAAAATGATCACAAGAACGGTGAGCAAAAATCACAGAACCACACGGGGGGACCTAGTGAATGACCTGCAGAGAGCTGGGACCAAAGTAACAAAGCCTACCAACAGTAACACACTACGCCGCCAGGGACTCAAATCCTGCAGTGCCAGACGTGTCCCCCTGCTTAAGCCAGTACATGTCCAGGCCTGTCTGGAGTTTGCTAGAGAGCATTTGGATGATCCAGAAGAAGATTGGGAGAATGTCATATGGTCAGATGAAACCAAAATATAACTATTTGGTAAAAACTCAACTCGTCGTGTTTGGAGGACAAAGAATGCTGAGTTGCATCCAAAGAACACCATACCTACTGTGAAGCATGGGGTTGGAAACATCATGCTTTGGGGCTGTTTTCTGCAAAGGAACCAGGATGACTGATCCGTGTAAAGGAAAGAATGAATGGGGACATGTATCGTGAGATTTTGAGTGAAAACCTCCTTCCATCAGCAAGGGCATTGAAGATGAAACGTGGCTGGGTCTTTCAGCATGAAAATGATCCCAAATACACCGCCCAGGCAACTAAGGAGTGGCTCCGTAAGAAGCATTTCAAGGTCCTGGAGTGGCCTTGCCAGTTTCCAGATCTGAACCCCATAGAAAATCTTTGGAGGGAGTTGAAAGTCCGTGTTGCCCAGCAACAGCCCCAAAACATCACTGCTCTAGAGGAGATCTGCATGGAGGAATGGGCCAAAATACCAGCAACAGTGTGTGAAAACCTTGTGAAGACTTAGAAAACGTTTGACCTCTGTCATTGCCAACAAAGGGTATATAACAAAGTATTGAGATAAACTTTTGTTATTGACCAAATACTTATTTTCCACCATAATTTGCAAATAAATTCATTAAAAATTCTACAATGTGATTTTCTTTTCTCATTTTGTCTGTCATAGTGTACCTATGATTTTTTTTACATTTGTTTTATTTAACTAGGCAAGTCAGTTAAGAACAAATTCTTATTTTCAATGATGGCCTAGGAACAGTAGGTTAACTGCCTGTTCAGGGGCAGAATTACAGATTTGTATCTTGTCTACTTGGGAGTTTGAACTTGCAGCCTTCTGGTTGCTAGTCCAACGCTCTAGCCACTAGGCTACCCTGCCGCCCCGGCAGGACAATTACAGGCCTCTCTCATCTTTTTACGTGGGAGAACTTGCACAATTGGTGGCTGACTAAATACTTTTTTGCCCCACTGTATATATGGGAGGCAGGTAGGCAGGCAAATACATTTCACTGAGCGGTGTAATGACAGATTGACAAGGGTGAGACAAAAAATTGTAATTTATCTTATGTTATTTTGTTGTTTGCAGGTGCACTATCCTTTTGACCCTATGCAGCCAGGTCCCATCTACTTTTTAACTCCTCGCAAGTGTGGCTTGTTTGGTGTTTGCTGTGAAGGATTACCACAACAAGTCAACTACTTGATTGGTGAAGGCATGTCATCCCACAAAGGCAGCAGCGCAGTCATCAACATGCTCCATTTCTTCACCAACTACGGAGTTGGGGAAGCACTTGTGGACCTGAATTGTGATAACTGCAGTGGCCAAAACAAGAACAAGTTTGTGCTCTGCTATTGTGCCTGGTGGACCATGCACAAGCTCCACCACAATCTGGACCTTCACTTCCTGATCAAAGGCCACACCAAGTTTGCCCCTGACTGGTGCTTCGGCCTCATCAAGCAGCGCTTCAGAAAGACCAGTGTGAACACTTTGTCTGAGATTGCTGGTGTTGTGAAGGACAGCACTGTGACAGGGGTCAACATCCCACAGCTGGTTTGGACTGGAGGATGGTACGGTGCTGGTGGAAAGCTATGGCTGGCAACAACACCTGACTCCGTACTTCAGGCTGCTGCCACAGATCAAGCACCAGCACTTCAGGTGAATATCGTTTTCATTGCATTGTATGAGGTTATTCTTATTATCTAAACTTGGGAGGTGAATTGATGTAGTGTAAGGTTGTAATGTCTTCAAATTTGTTTTGTTATTTCCTGTTTTACAGCTTCGATGCCCTGGAGCCTGGTGTTGTTGTTGCCAAGGAGCGTTCGGACTGAGTCGGGACCCAGTTTCAGCTTCTGCCTGTACAAGCACCACCTGGACTGGACACAGCTAGACAAAAATCCTCAATAATGCAGTGTATGATATACCATTTTCTAGCTCTGAGTCTCCACTTTTTACCAATCTACATTTTTTTGTTGTTGAAATTTTGGTACATAAGACCGAATCCAGTTGGGGAGTCACATTGGCACATTCTCTCATGGAGCCCCAATCCAATAAAACTGGTGACCAACATTCCAGGAGTCAAAAGCATGTTTCTTTGTCCTCTGCAACTTTAGAATTTCTAGCTTTCTTTTCGGGAAACATTCCTTAGAATTCAAATTGGGATTCCTGTCAAATAAGAATCATGTTCTGGACTTCCCTGACTGCAGAGTTGATTGGTGATATTTACCCTCGTATAAAGGATGACTATGTTCCACTTCACATGGACACACTGCTATTCACTTCAACTACCTGAATGAGTTTGTAGATGAATCCCAAACCGCATCTGAAAGCATTCCTCTAATATTCTAGCTGAGGTCAGGAAATCACAGCCCTGCCACTGAGAGAGCATGAATTCATCTTGGGTGTTAACAAAGAGCCTACTAATAAAACAGGAATTCTCATTCCAGAGGGAAACCATAACAACCACTTTGTACTGGGGGCTAGCTCTTTCATCCCAGTGACAAGTCTATTGGGGAGGAAACTGGCAGCATGTTTTAGAGGAGCGGTCCGGAGGCTCAATTACACCTGTGTTCATTGACCCTAACACGCTGTGTGTGAAGAAGTGTAATGAGAGGAAATAGACATGAGTGACTCCATGCTTTCTGCTATTTAATGTTGAATAAAGTCTGATGACCACACTTTCTGGGCATTCAGCTACCTGAGCTAGACTATGTCCTAGATAGGGAGAGTTTATGTCAGAGTTTTAGCTGTTTTATAGTGCAACAACTCACAGTAAAATTGTATTTCTATGAGAGTAGTGAGGTGTCTGCCACTTCAGGTCTCATGGCCCTCCCACCCCTACAGGAGGGCAGCTCTCGCTCAGCCAAGTCCAAGCTCTTCTCTGTCCTCGCACCCCAATGGTGGAACCAGCTTCCCCCTTTAGCTGGGACAGCAGAGTACCTGCCCAACTTCCAAAAACATCTGAAACGCTACCTCTTCAAACAGTATCTTATCTCCTCACATCAAACCCCCCCCCTCCACTAAAAAAATACCTAACCATCACTTGCACTTGACAACACCCCATACCCACTTCTAGCTGTGACTTTACTGATAGCTACATTATTGAGTAAAAATGTAATTACTATGACTGAGATATGTGGTTGTCCCACCTAGCCATCTTAAGATGAATGCACTAACTGTAAGTCGCTCTGGATAAGAGCATCTGCTAAATGACTCAAATCTAAAATGGAAATGTGTCTTGAGCTATATCACGTTTTAGTAGCAGAGTAGTTGTGTTAATCTCTCTTTGGTAGTGGTCAGCTAGTGGAGCCCCACACTGTGACTAAACCTAACAGACCATGTTGCAACCCTGCACATTCACTAATGCATCAAACTGGAACTCTGAACAAATCTTTCTCTCTTTCTCTCTCTCTCTCTCTCTCTCTCTTACACACACACACACACACACACACACACACACGGAGGGCAGCTGTGAGAGATCTATTTTTGCCTAATGGGCTGGAGCTCCCATTAGGCAATGTGTGTGTGTTAGAGCTAGCTCATAGAGGCATGAGCCACTGTCAGCACCTTTAACTAGTCTCTACGTCACGGCAGGAGTAAATAAGCTCACCCTGCTCATTGAGACAATTACAGTAAGCTACTCTACATGACTATTAATTAGCATGTACAAGATGGTCGTATGGAGCGGAACACAGCAGTTATGATGCACAACCACATGCTGTTAGGAGTAGTGGACGGAGTTCGGTGGAATCTGTCACACTCAAGTGGCACACATATTTGTACTTGTAAAAATCTGGACCCTTTCAGCGTATTCATTGCTTCCCTCGAATCAAAGGACATGTGGAAGAGCCGAGATAAATGATATATTTCAAAAAAATAATAATAATGAATGGACCTGTTGATTGAACATTCTGTCTTGGCTACTATCAGCTGGTGGCAGTGGCAAACCAAACAAGACTAATGCATGGGCTCATAGACTGTATTATCAACACATTTATTCAATAATTAGTGTGAACTACCTCTTTAAAGTCTCCAGTGAAGATGAATCAGGGTGCTGACTAGGGAATGTGTGATTGAGCTGAGTCATCTGTGCCATAACCATTAGATGTGTGCTCAGGTTACACCTCAAATACCACTACTGGCATCAAGGTTAGACAAGGAGGGGACTGGGGCACAGCGGTGTGCATGCGCGTGTCTTCAACAGTTCTCAGACTGCTGTATGGAGACAAAACGATAAGGCAATCTCCCCAGAAATCCCAATAACCTTTTAATTACTTTTTGTCTGGTGTTTCTGATGATTCCCTGGAGTTGTAGAGATAATTAGGTCCACAGTGAATTTTCAGAGTTGAAAATCCCTGTTAGCCAGCCTAACTATTAATGACTGGGTATTGAATACAGATAGTACATACAATTCATAGTTTTACTCAAGAAGTTAATTATACATACAGTACATACAGTTAACCAGAATTCTTATCACCACTATGGTAAAGATGCTGCTACTTTACAGTCTGCTTTGACCTGGAGAGATCACTTACACTTTGGTATAACTTGTATAATCTGCATCTATGGTGTGTACAGTACTGTCTCCCAGGTATATGTCTTGG
Source organism: Oncorhynchus masou masou (assembly GCF_036934945.1). Classification (NCBI taxonomy): domain Eukaryota; kingdom Metazoa; phylum Chordata; class Actinopteri; order Salmoniformes; family Salmonidae; genus Oncorhynchus; species Oncorhynchus masou. The sequence continues at coordinate 30,240,995 of NC_088233.1, forward strand.
CACAGTTTTCACATCTGACATTACGCCCACAACAAAGAGTAATAGTAAACCAGTAAAACACTGTGACTAAGACAGTAATCACTGAACTACTGACCCTGATACTAGAGAGAAAACACAATAGGACTTTATGGAACCAATAACAACACAGTAATACCGCTTACAGTAATACCGCTTACAGTAATACCGCTCACAGTAATACCGCTCACAGTAATACCGCTCACAGTAATACCGCTCACAGTAATACCGCTCACAGTAATACCGCTCACAGTAATACCGCTCACATTAATACCGCTCACAGTAATACCGCTCACAGTAATACCGCTCACAGTAATACCGCTCACAGTAATACCGCTCACAGTAATACCGCTCACAGTAATACCGCTCACAGTAATACCGCTCACAGTAATACCGCTCACAGTAATACCGTTCATCACCACAGGGTATATTGTATCTTTTTAAATTATATTAAAATATCATTAGATTAACACAAACATTTTTACTTACAGTGTGATCTCTTTCCACTCTATCGACGAAAGAACACTGTCTGTACAGATTCCCTGGTGAGTGTGTGTGTTCAGCTCTTCTTACAGCAGTGTAGAGTATCATCAGAAACAGCAGAGTGAGTGTGAGTGGGCAGTGGGGCAGTGGGAGCTATCCTCTCTCTCTGCACTATACTACTGTACAATCTGCAGTATCCTCTGATCAACACTGTTGCTTTCCCCCAGAGCTGAGGATATTTGTGTGGCAGTGTGTGAAGCCTGAGGGTGTTGGTCCTCCACCTGGGAGTAGAGTAGATACGTCACAGGGTATAGAGGCAGAGGGATTGTGGCTGGTTGGCACAACACTATAGACACACAGAGCATCTCTGCATGTGTGCCCATGTAAGTGCTTGGAATTATATATATATATATATGTATGTATGTATGTATATATATATATGTATATATATATATATATTGATGTTGTTGAGAGAGAGAGAGAGAGAGAGAGAGAGAGAGAGAGAGAGAGAGAGAGAGAGAGAGAGAGAGAGAGAGAGAGAGAGAGAGACAGAGAGACAGAGAGAGAGAGTCACAGCTGTGTGAATCCATCCCTGTGGAGAGGATGAGCCTGGGCACAAACATCCCTCCATGGAAGAGGAATACACACCTCACCCCTAGTGTGAGTGTCCTTCCGTCAATAGCGTATAGAGAAACAGAGTAGATTACATTATATGTTGGTAGGACAGAGTGAATGGTTCCTGGGTTGCCAGTACCACTGTACTTAGCATCAAAATCCATAAATATCATAGAGTATCATAGAGTACCGCTACAGTAGGCACACGTGTTACTCTGTAAGACAACTGTTGTTTAGATTAGGTTCAGTGAACTAGGCTACACCATATACCAGGTTTCCCCAATAGGCAGACTGCATTCCAAATTCGGCCGGCGGGTGATTTTATTTAGCACTCCAAGTTCTCTGAGCAAAATCAATAAATGCCAGTTTTGTTTTGTTTTTTCAACTGCCCCTTCTTGAAAAAATGTCACCTTAAATTCCTATTACTGAACACTAAAATAGGAACGTCCAAAACTTTTTTTTACAACTGGGATGTTTATTTAGGAAATAACAAATCTCTACCAATCAGATGAGAAGTCAAAAGAAGGTCGTACCATCAATGCAATATTAGAATAGTAATTAGCATTGCATTTTATACTCATTTCAACAATATTACATAAATTACTTTAAGTCTGCTTTAATGGCTTTTATAGATATACAAGAATTGTTTAATAAGACATTTTAACTAATTATGTTAATTTAATGTGTTTTCAAGTGGTGTAGAGTGCAATTTAAGTTTAAGTTTAAACTGTGGGGATGAGGTAGGTGAAAATAGCCCACCCATTTTCACCTACCTCATCCCCACAGTTTTTATTTATTTACTTTTCTGCTCTTTTGCACACCAATATCTCTACCTGTACATGACCATTTATCAATCCAGTGTTAATCTGCAATATTGTAATTATTCGCCTACCTCCTCATGCCTTTTGCACACATTGTATATAGACTCCCCTTTTTTTCTACTGTGTTATTGACTTGTTAATTGTTTACTCCATGTGTAACTCTGTGTTGTCTGTTCACACTGCTATGCTTTATCTTGGCCAGGTCGCAGTTGTAAATGAGAACTTGTTCTCAACTAGCCTACCTGGTTAAATAAAGGTGAAATAAAAAAAATAAAAAATAAATTTGTCCCCGAAAAGGAAACAGTATGCATGTGTAGTTGGAAGCCCAAGGGCCTATATGAAAATATATACTGTATACTGTATACAATACATAAGCACACAATTAAAAAGGTTTGTTAAAACAGATAACAAAATCTACTAATTATAAATGTAAAAATGAATTGAATTCCAATCACGAAAATAAACTGTTTTGTTTAAATGTGTGAGCATGTGTGAGCATGTGTGAATGTGAGTGTGTGAAAGTTGGGCTATATGGAGGAGATTACTGAGTAGTTTGGTTCATCAGGCTGAACCCCAGTCTTCGCTTGAAGTTGTCAAGGGGTGATGAGGTTTTAGCAATGTGATGATAAGAATTCTAGAGTATGATACCTCTAAATCTGATAGAGAATTGACCATGTTAGGTGTGGCAGTGTGGAGGGTGAATGTTATCACAGTGTCTTGTGTTATATAAATGGAATTCAGAATTAACATGGAAGACTCCACTGAAGGGTTTAGGTAAACTGTCTGGGAGCTATGATTATTTGTAGAAACAGGTGCATAATTGTCTAACAATAATGTTGTAAATAAACAAGATATTGAGTTTCTTAAACAAAGGTGCAAATGGATGCAGGTAATTCGAGGAGGTGGCTCGTCTTGCAAATGTATTTTGTATGATGATTAATTTGTGTAGATAGGAGGCAAATGTACTTGCCCAGACAATATTACAGTAAATGAGATATGGGTACATTAAGCTATAGTATAGAGTTAGAGATCAAGTCTGATTAACCAAATCACACATTTTTCCGATGATACAAATCTATTTTACCACTTTGCTGCAGACAAATTGAATATGATCTTTCCAGGACAGCTTTTCATCATTTATAACGCCAAGGAATCTAGTGGATGTGAATACAATAAAGTTCGATTTATTTTGATTTCAAGATCCTTTGTTTTTCTGGAACCATTCAGAAAATGTGACTATCCCTGAGTTGGCTTCATTAATTAGTGAATCAAAAAATGTTTGTGATAAAATCAAATTAGGAAGTAGGGTAGAAGACACAGCAGCAAGGTCATTGATATAGATTAGCAAAAACAAAGGTCAAATTATCCAACCCTGAGGCACAATGTAAAAACAAATACATAATTCAGTTAATACAGCTCTATACACACATGGTCTCTTTTTTGTTTTCTTGAGTAAGTCAGCTCCAAAATAAAAAAGTTTCAAGATAGCGATCGTGACAGTGTGGTAGAGAGAGAGAGAGAGAGAGAGAGAGAGAGAGAGAGAGAGAGAGAGAGAGAGAGAGAGAGAGAGAGAGAGAGAGTGTCGACAACAGCAGGTCCGGGACAAGGTTACATGTCTGGTGAACAGGTCAGGGTTCCATAGCCGCAGGCAGAACAGTTGAAACTGGAGCAGCAGCATGACCATGAGGACTGGGGACAGCCAGGAGTCATCCGGCCAGGTAGTCCTGAGGCATGATCCTAGGGCTCATGTCCTCCAGGAGGGGAGGGGAGGGAGAGAGGAAGAATTAGAGGGAGCATACTTAAATTCACACAGGAAAATTACACTAGATATAACAGTCTGACCCTAGCCCCCTGGCACATGGACTATTGCAGCACAGATACTGGAGACTGAGACAGCGGCGGATCGGGGGACACTGTGGCCCTGTCCGATGATACCCCTGGACAGGGCCAACCAGGCAGGATATAACCCCACCCACTTTGCCAAGGCAGAAGCAGAGAATCCCAGTGGAGAGAGGGGAGCTGGCCAGACAGAAACAATAAGGGCAGTTCGGAAGGGCAGACTACACTCAATCATAGGACCTACTGAAGAGATGAGTCTTCATTCTTTACGACACTTAAAATTGCCCTTGACTAACGATTGAATATGAAGCTGTGCTTACAACACGGCTATCCTCAACATAAGGCGATAGTTCTCCTGCATGTTATGAGTGCAGCGACTGCAATTAGATGGCATATTGTTATTGTTACTACTTGGCTTTTTCAGCTGGTGGAGGTCCTGTAGAACCATGTCCAGATAAAGCGTCCAGGGTGAAAAAGTTGAATGAAAAAATTAAGACGTTGGTAAATGTATTAAAAGTAAAAACCGAAGTGTTTGGCAGATAGCCAAGTAGCAACAAACAGCACAACAGCTATTAGGGGTAACAGTGAGCACTGTTACGTTCATGTAAATTTAGGTTTTGCTAGTGCATTGTGGATGGGGATGGAGGATGGGCGTAAGCATCTGCCTCTGATTCCAAAGGTTCAAAGTTTGATATAAAGTTGTTTTGGATGTTTTTGTTTTAAGCCTATCCCAAGCTTTAACCATTCCAAAGGTTCAAATGTTGATATAAAGCTGTTTTTGATGTTTTTGTTTTAAGCCTATCCCAAGCTTTAACCATTCCAAAGGTTCAAATGTTGATATAAAGCTATTTTTGATGTTTTTGTTTTAAGCCTATCCCAAGCCTTAACCATTCCACTTGTTCAAGTTTGAATCCAACGACAGTAAGTTATTCATTTGATATATTTTGCTTTAAGCCTATCCCAAACCTTTACCCTTACCTTAACCATTCTGATTTAATGCCTTACCTTAAGAATTTTGAGTTAATGACTGAACTTAACCCCAACCTTAAAGTTCGGAGTTAATGCCAAAATCAAATCTTATCAAATGTTATTGGTCACATACAGTTGAAGTTGGAAGTTTACATACACCTTAACCAAATATATTTAAACTCAGTTTTTCACAATTCCTGACATTTAATCCTAGTAAAAATTCCCTGCTTTAGGTCATTTAGGATCACTTCTTTATTTTAAGAATGTAAATGTCAGAATAATAGTAGAGAGAATCATTTATTTCCGCTTTTATTTCTTTCATCACATTCGCAGGTGGTCAGAAGTTTACATACACTCAATTAGTATTTGGTAGCATTGCCTTTATATTGCTTCAAATTAAAAACATTCACTTTTCCACAAACTTCAAAGTGTTTCCTTTCAAATGGTACCAAGAAAATGCATATCCTTGCTTCAGGGCCTGAGCTATAGGCAGTTAGATTTGGGTATGTAATTTAGGGGAAAAGGAGGCTATCTCTAATTAACTGGGTCAAACATTTCGTGTAGCCTTCCACAAGCTTCCCACAATAAGTTGGGTGAATTTTGGCCCATTCCTCCTGACAGAGCTGGTGTAACTGAGTCAGGTTTTTAGGCCTCCTTGCTCGCACATGCCTTTTCAGTTCTACCCACCAATTCTCTATAGGATTGAGGTCAGGGCTTTGTGTATGGCCACTCCAATAGCTTGACTTTGTTGTCCTTAAGCCATTTTGCCACAACTTTGGAAGTATGCTTGGGGTCATTGCTCATTTGGAAAACCTATATGTTACTTCAATATATCCACATGATTTCCCTCCCTCATGATGCCATCTCTTTTGTGAAGTGCACCAGTCCCTCCTGCAGCAAAGCACCCCCACAACATGATGCTGCCACCCCATTGCTTCACAGTTGGGATGGTGTTCTTCAGCTGAATTGGATACAGTGAATTATAAGTGAAATAATCTGTTTGTAAACAATTGTTGGAAAAATGACTTGTGTCATGCACAAAGTAGATGTCCTAACCCACTCGCCAAAACTATAGTTTGTTCTCAAGAAAATTGTGGAGTGTTTGAAAAATGTGTTTTAATGACTACACCCTAATTGTATATAAACTTCCGACTTATACTGTATTTAGCAAATGTTATTGTGGGTGTAGTGAAATGCTTGTATTCCTAGCTCCAACATGGCAGTAATATCTAACCATATGCAATAATGCACAAAACTCTAAAAAGTAAAATAATTGAATTAAGAAATACGTGACTCGTTTCAGGAAATTAGGCCTATGTTGCGGGTCACTTCACAGGAGAGCCATTTGAAGGTAAACTTTTTTTAATCAAAATGCATTTTCTGGCAGAAATGCCTTCTGGAACATGTGAACTTTCGTGTGCCTTATAAACAAACTTGTATGCCATCTGTAAATACGAATAAAAATGTTAAATTACAAGCCTAGTTGGTTAAGCCATAGAAAACGTCAGCAAACTTCCCACTGCCCATGATTGGCTGAGATAATGAGTGGGTCAGAATTAGAATATGATAGCTAAAGAGATGGAGAAAACACCTGTCTCCGGATTATATCTTCAAACTAAGGGCAACCATGGCATGGCATCAGTGACAGGGAGACACGTCCATCATGCATGATGATGGGTAAGATAGACTAGCTAGTTACAGTTTCAGATATTACATGCTTCTGATTTTGACAGAAAGTGGTTTAATTTCAAGCTAAAGTGTACTGCTAGCTAGCTAGCTGACGTTAGCTGGCTGGTACCCTAGCTAACATTACATGTATGACGTTATTATTCGTATCTCAGAGCCTTTTGATTTGCTAGTTAGAGCCTAATGTTAGCTAGCTAACATGGAACCTGGTTGGTTAGCTACCACTTTCAGCTGATTCACGCAATAGTAACATCATGAGTTGGCACTATGTTCATTGTTATTTAACTAGCTAAAGTTAGCTCAGGTGCATCCTGTTTCCATTGGTCAACCTTGAGATGTTTCTACAACTTGATTGGAGTCCAACTGGGGTAAATATAATTGAATGGAAATTATTTGGAAAGGCACACAGCTGTCTATGTAAGCTCCCGAAGGAATTGTCTGTAGAACTCTGAGACAGTTGGAGTTTGCCAAATGGCACTTACAGAACACTCAGACCATGAGAAACAAGATTATCTGGTCTGATAAAACCAGATTGAACTATTTGGCCTGAATACCACGCGTCATGCCTGGAGGAAACCTTGGCACCATCCCTACGGTGAAGCATGGTGGTGGCAGCATCATGCTGTGGGCCCAAGAATGTGCAAAGCTGTCATCAAGGCAAAGGGTGGCTACTTTGAAGAATCTCAAATATAAAATATATTTAGATTTGTTTAACACTTTTTTTGGTTTCTACATGATACATGACATATTTCAAAATTGTGATGTCTAAACTTTTATTCTACAATGTAGACAATTGTCACACTCTGATCTGTTTCACCTGTCCTCGTGCTTGTCTCCACCCCTCCAGGTGTTGCCCATCTTCCCTATCATCCCCTATGTATTCATACCTGTGTTCTCTTGTCTGTTTGTTGCCAGTTCGTCTTGTTTGTTCATGCTAATTTTTTCCTGTCAGCTCCTATCGTTTCCCAGCCTCTCTTTCCTCTTCCTCCTGGTTCTTGACCTTTGCATGTCCTGACCCTGTACCCGCCCACCTGACCTCTCTGCCTGACCCTGAGTCCGCCTGCCGTCCTGTACCTTTGTCTTACCCTGGATCTTCGACCCCTGCCTCCTTGACCTGTCTTGCCTGCCCCTGTTGCTACAATAAACATTGTTACTTTGGCAGTCTGCATCTGGGTCTAACCTTGATTTCTGATAGAAAATAGTACGTGAGTCTAAACGTTTGACCGGTACTGTATATTTACATACGAATTGGGTAAAACAGTATGTAAAAAGTATGTACACATTATTAAAGTTACCAGTGTTCCATGTCTATGTACATAGGCAGCAGCCTCTCAGGTGCAGGGTTGAGTAACCGGGTGATAGCCGGCTAGTGACAGTGACTGAAGTTCAAGGCAGGGTACTGGGCTGAGGCCGGCCAGTGGTGACTATTTTAAATAAGCTGTTTGTCAGCTCTTAGTCCCAGCTTTGATGCACCTGTACTGACCTGGACGGTAGCAGGGTGAACAGCCCATGGCTGAGGTCCTTGAGGATCTTTTTGGCTTTCCTGTGACATCAGGTGCTGTAGATGTCCTGGAGGGCAGGCAGTGTGCCTCCGGGGATGCTTTGGGAAGACCAAACCACCCTCTGGAAGGCCTTGCGGTTGCTGACGGTGCAGTTACAGTACCAGGCGATGATATAGCCTGACGGAATGTCCCAATGATGCATCTGTAGGGGTTTGTGAGGGTCTTAGGGGTCAAGCCAAATTTCTACAGCCTCCTGAGGTTCCTGTCTTCATTGCAGCCCGTCAATGTGGATGGAGGCGTGCTCCCTCCGCCGTCTCCTGAAGTTCACGATCCAGGCCTTTGTTTTCTTTACACTGAGTGAGAGATTATTTTTCTGTTACCACTCCACTAGTGCCCTCACTTCCTCCCTGTACGCTTTCTCGTCATTATTGATAATCAGGCCTACCACTGCTGTGTCGTCTCCAAACTTGATGATTGAGTTGGAGATGTGCTTGGCACGCAGTGGGTGCATGGGTGAACAAGGAGTACAGGAGGGGAATGAGCACGCACCCTTCTGGGGCCCCTGTGTTGAGGGGCAGTGTAGTGGAGGTGCTGTTACCTACCTTTACCACTTGAGGGCGGCCCGTCAGGAAGTCCAGGACCCAATTGCAGAGGGCGGGGTTCAGACCCAGGGCCCCAAGCTCTGCAATGCAGTGCGTCATCCGTGGATCTATTGGGGTGGTATGAAAATTGAAGTGGGTCTAGGGTGTCAGGTAAGGTGGAGGTGATATGATCCTTAACTAGCCTCTCAGGGCACTTTATGATGACAGAAGTGAGTGCTACAGGGCAATAGTAATTTAGTTCCATTACCTTCGCTTTCTTGGGTACATGAACAATGGTGGACATCTTGAAGCAAGTGGGGACAGAGGACTAAAATAGGGAGAGAATAAATATGTCTGTAAACACTCCAGCCAGCTAGTTTGTGCATGCTCTGAGGATGCGGCTAGGATTGCGTCTGGGCCAGCAGCCTTGCGAGAGTTAATACACTTACATGTCTTACTCCTACTCTTCAAGGTCTCTACTAACAGGAATGGTGCAATATCAATCCCTTACCAAACACATTCTTGCCTTTTATCCCATATCTTTGGTGGCTTATTATGAGTTTTCTTATAGCCCTCTGAGAGGGCAAAATTAGAGTGCCACAACACTGAACTGGAGCAACCCAAAATTCTACAAATTATGTTAATTGATGCAGAATGGCTGGGGGAGTTGACCAATCAAGTTCAAGCCAAGATTTTTTTCATATCCACTTCTAAATCCATTGTCAAAAAATGCTCTACCAGCCAGTTCAGAATAGGTTTAAAGGGTTAATAATTGTTGTTGTTGAACATAAAAGACTGTATAATAACCAAGAAGTCCTACGTTTGAATGTAGGAAAGTAGTCCCACGAATAAATAGAGGCATATGTGATTGTATCTCAATATAATTAAAGTTTGAAATTATTTATTTTTTATCAGTGTACAAATTATTGATAAATATTTTCCAGCCCCTGACCATCAGCCTGTGCCCTAGACTGTTTAGGAACAGAGGAAACACAATTGGGTTCCAAATTGCTTTGGGGAAGTAAAGTTATCCAGGGTCGCCACACGACTGTCGGATGGTTGTCAGTGCGCTAAATTAAAAACCACACACACAAATACACACACACACACATGTACGTGCACACACACACACACACAGAAACATACACACACACAGAAACATACACACACACACAGAAAAATACACACACACAGAAACATACACACACACACAGAAACACACACACAGAAACATACACACACACACACAGCTCTCCCAGCACGCGACAGTGGCAGGCAGTTCCTTTCCAGGTAGAAAACACAGAAATGAAAAGCTGCGTAGGTTCTGTGCATGTGTGTGTGTGTCTAAAACAGAACATCTGTCCTGTCTCTCTCCTGATCTGAGGAGACAAAGTACTACAGAAGCAGTTATATAAATCCCTTTATTATGAATCCTTTTCTGAATTAAACAGAGCGGTTGATTAATGTCTGAGCTGAGCTGAACACACACAAACACGCACTCTCACACACTCACAAATATGCCATGAACTATAACTAATTTAAATCAAATTAATTTACATTGCACAGGCCAATGTATCCCAGCATTGTGTTTGTCTTTTGTTATTCAGCAGAGCTGACTGAATAGCTGTGTGTGTGTGTGTGTGTGTGTGTGTGTGTGTGTGTGTGTGTGTGTGTGTGTGTGTGTGTGTGTGTGTGTGTGTGTGTGTGTGTGTGTGTGTGTGTGTGTGTGTGTGTGTGTGTGTGTGTGTGGTGTGATAAATATTCAGTGGAAAGTCAGCTAATATTAGTATGCTCTTGGTTAGGTCAGACAGCAGTTTCTCCATGTTGTTCTATGTACCGACAACAGTGGACTCATAGTAGTCAAGTATTTTACAAGACGTTAAAACATAATAATACAAAAACACAACCATTCAGCAGGAACAAATTCGAAGAGTTTATTTTCATTAAAAGTAAACATGTAAATAGGGCTCCACTTGAATGAAAACTGAAGTGTTGCTAAAAGCAATTTGTATCTTTGGTTTTCACTGGCTGAATGAGAAACAGTATTTGTATAAGAAGTGAACAGACAGAGCCAAGCAGCCAGACCATAACAACACGGATCACTATTAATTTAGTCCACTACCAGCCGGCCCTGTCAAACAGATTAGTGACACTTTCCATTCTCCATCTGAGAGTGAACTGTACAGCTAAACTCACTACACATATTAGCAGTGACCTTTAGTTACCTGTACAGCAGTAATTGTGGAGTGAGGAGAGAAATTAAACACAGCAAAAGAAAATGACTTCAATGATCCGACCCTGCAACCTTTAATATTATAAATGCTTGTGCATGCGTTTCGATGTTTTTAAAAACTTATATTTTTATTTTTATAATGGTTCAATGTTAATAAAGTGAGAGACCAAACTTCTGACCCTGGTATAGATGCAAGAGAGTGTGAGAGAGAGTGTGAGAGAGAGTGTGAGAGAGAGGGTGAGAGAGAGTGTGAGAGAGAGTGTGAGAGAGAGTGTGAGAGAGAGGGTGAGAGAGAGGGTGAGAGAGAATGTGAGAGAGAGTGTGAGAGAGAGTGTGAGAGAGAGGGTGAGAGAGAGGGTGAGAGAGAATGTGAGAGAGAGTGTGAGAGAGAGTGTGAGAGAGAGGGTGAGAGAGAATGTGAGAGAGAGTGTGAGAGAGAGTGTGAGAGAGAATGTGAGAGAGAGTGTGAGAGAGAGGGTGAGAGAGAATGTGAGAGAGAGTGTGAGAGAGAGTGTGAGAGAGAGGGTGAGAGAGAGGGTGAGAGAGAATGTGAGAGAGAGTGTGAGAGAGTGTGAGAGAGAGTGTGAGAGAGAGGGTGAACGACAGATAAAATAAAACAAACACAAGAATGTGGTAAAAGGGGAAAATATCAAAGGAAGACATTTTTTTTTGTCTAAAAAAGTGCAACATCCCCAGGTAGGATTACGTGTGGTGGATGTGGATAACAGGGACAAAGAAGAAAGATATTTGGTTTACTATGACTGACTGTGGGAGAACAAGGTCATCAGACATGTTTCACAAGGTAGCATAACAGACACACCCATCAGAGGATTGGTGAAATACTGACATATTGTGGTCTCAGAGTAAAACCTGCCTAAAGCCAGCAGACATACAGAGAGAGTTGGGACAGAAGGGAAATATTATGTTCAATGTGTTTTCTTGGTGAGTAGGGCCTTCTGTGAGGTATTAGAGTATTAGGACAGGCCCCATGCCAGCTACAACATTCTAGTACGATAACACACACAGCGCTCTCTGATCTGACCTACCTGCCTAGTCCAACTGTATGTTATTATAACCTGAGAGTGAACCACAACTGGTTAGTAGAAGACTCTGAACCGCTAGATCAGGGGTCTTCAAACTTTTCTTGCCCAGGGACCCCCGCCCAGGAAAACTGGCAACCCAGGGACCCCCATGATATTTTAGCAAAAATTGTTTTCCCAGCTGTCTTTTCTTATCATCAGGTGAATGGTAAATGCAAGGAAAAGTAATCAAGATTTTAAAATTATTAGATTTGGTAGAAAGATTTTCATTATGTTGACCCATTAGCTGGAAAGGTAACTCCGAACACATTAGTGCTAGTACACTCTAAAGATGGCTGGGTTGTTTTGAAGACTCAACTGCTGCTTTACAAGCATTGAGTCAATTAGTTGGGTTGATTTCTTTAAAAATAACAATATTGGAATGTTGATGCTGAGTTATTGATGCTGGGTTATTGAAATATGAACCAGCAGGTCAGATCAGAAGACTGGAGGCGTTGCTTATTAGGGGCGTGGCTTTCAGATAGTTATTTTTGGCCACCATTGAGCATAAATGTCATTCCTCTTGTGACGACCAATCCCGGATCTGGGATTGTAATCATAGCCTCAAACGAATTAGCATAACGCAGTGGACATAAATACCGCTAGTAACTTTTCCTATTCATGAAAATTGCAAATGAAATTAAATAAATATATTCAAACACAAGCTTAGCCTTTTGTTAACAACACTGTCATCTCAGATTTTCAAAATATGCGTTACAGCCAACGCTAGACAAGCATTTGTGTAAGTTTATCAGGGCATAATGCTATGCTAGCTCTGCTGGCAGCAGGCAACATTTTCACGAAAATAAGAAAAGCAACCAAATTAAATCATTTACCTTTGAAGAACTTCAGATGCTTTCACTCAGGAGACTCCCGTTAGATAGCAAATGTTCCTTTTTTCCAAAAAAGGCGAAATAGCTCCCGGGAGACATCATGTGACCACTTGCTATATATGGTCCCTTACGGCTATTCTTCAATGGAAATGTGTAAAAAGATGTCACAATGCTGTAGACACTTTGGGGAATACGTGGAAAACGTAAGCTCATTCGTAATTCATTCATGCCATATAAGGAGTCATTGGCGGTTTCAAGAAATGCGGCACTTCCTGGTTGGATTTTGATCTGGGTTTCGCCTGTAACATCAGTTCTGTGGCACTCACAGACAATATCTTTGCAGTTTTGGAAACGTCAGAGTGTTTTCTTTCCAAGGCTGTCAATTATATGCATAGTCGAGCATCTTTTGTGACAAAATATCTTGTTTAAAACGGGAACGTTTTTCATCCAAAAATTTAACAGCGTCCCCTAATGCATAACTGGTTAAGCTGTTGGGATAAGAATCATGTAGCAGCCTATGCTGACTAGCGTAGTTAGCATGCTAACATTAGCTAGCTAGCTAATGACGATACACCACAATTGTGGGTCTGCAAAATCAAGCAAATGGTACTGAACTCATGACAAAATCATGTTTTGACATTGTAGTGGCTCTTGATGTTTTGGTTTGTTTTTGGCTTAGTGACATTGCGAATATCATATGTTTGCATTGAACTCTGATTTAACTACCAGTATGTATATCATTCGGTTTTGGCATGTGAAAATTTGTTTAGTCCCAACTTCCTGCATGGTGAAGTGGTGATTGCTCAGGTATGTGTGGCCAGTAGAGGATGACTAGAACAGCTGGACCACAGCAAGGCTGGCTGGGTCAGATTGGAAACAGTACTACTGAGAGACAGACAGTCACACATAGAGCCCAGTCTCTCCCCAGCCTCTTTCAGTTGAAAGCTCATAACATGAATAACATGTAATACTCTCATTTTACACTCCCCCTCCTTTCATCTTTCTCTCACTTTTCCTCTCTCCTCACAGGTGGCAATGATAAGGGGGAGGGTGGGGGACAAAGAGGAGAACAGAGTCTGGTGTTTTTATTCCCACTCACCGTGTCAAACCTGTCAAATAAATGGCATTAATATCATCCTGATCCTCACTCCTCAGGGTTAATTGAGAAAACACACACTACTGGCTCAATGGAAGGGACCACTATTCAAATCAAATCAAATCACATTTTGTTGGTACACATGTTACACATATATTTAGCAGATGTTATTGCGGGTGTAGCAAAATGTTTGTGTTCCTAGTTCCAACAGTGCAGTAGTGTCTAACAATTACAATACACACATCTAAAGTAAAAGAATGGAATGATACCATCTGTAAAATGGTATAGAATCAGCTTGATCCCCTCTGTTGAAGGCGTTTGGACCTTCTTTTTTGATATTTTCAGTGGTATTGTTAACAAACACGCCCCCATTAAGAAAATGAGAATTAAAAACAAGTTCAGCCCCTGGTTTGACCGTGATCTTGCAGAGTTACTCCACCTCAAGAATTGCATTTGGCGAAAGGCTCAGCACACGCATACTCAGGCTGACTGGCTCTCGTTCAGGCAAATGAGGCTATCCGGAAGGCCAAAGTGAGTTACTTTAAGGAGCAGTTCTCTCTCTGTGGGTCTAACCCCAAGATCTGGAAAACGGTTAAAGACCTGGAGAATAAACCCTCCTCCTCACAGCTGCCCATGTCCCCTAAAGTTGATGATGTGGTTGTTACTGACAAGAAGCACATGGCTGAGCTTGTTAATCACCACTTAATTAAGTCAGGATTCCTATTTGACTCAGCCATGCCTCCTTGCCCGTCCAACATTTCCTCATCTCCCACCCCTTTTAATGCAACTATTCCCAATGCTTCTCCATCTTTTTCCCCTGCCCCCTACAAAGTTTCTCCCTGCAGGCAGTCACTGAGTCCGGATCTGGGTCAGATGGTTTAGACCCTTTCTTATTAACTTTTTATGGCTGTATTGAGTAGCTTGGATGAAAGGTGCCCATTGTAAACGTCCAGCTCCTCAGTCTCAGTTGCTAATATATGCATATTATTATTAGTATTGGGTAGAAAACACTCTAACGTTTCCAAAACTGTCAAAATATTGTCTGTGAGTATTACAGAACTGCTATTGCAGGCGAAACCCTGAGGAAAATCCAACAAGGATGTGCCAAAGAGAAAGCAATCTCCCTGTTCCATTGCATGCCTTCCCTCAATTTAAAGGGATATCAACCAGATTCCTTTCGCTATGGCTTCCACATGGTGTGAATAGTCTTTAGACATAGTTTCAGGCTTTTATTCTGAAAAATTTTAGTGAGAAGGATCACATCGCGTCAGTGTATGGCTGGGTGCCAGCAGAATTTTGCATGCGCAACAGCTTGGAGCAGACATTTTCTCTCTCTCTCCTATTGAAAAAGCTTCGGTCCGGATGAAATATTATTTATTATTTATTGTAAAAACTGATTGATTATAAAAAACTTTGACATGTTTCTACGAACTTTACGGATACTATTTGGAATTTTTGTCTGCCCCGTCGTGACCGCTCAAGCCTGTAGATTTCTGAACAAAACGTGCCAACCAAATGGAGGTATTTTGGATATAAAAATAATCTTTATGGAACAAAAGGAACATTTATTCTGTAACTGGGAGTCTTGTGAGTGCAAACATCCAAAGATCATCAAAGGTAAGCGATTCCTGTTATTGCTTTTCTGACTTTCGTGACCAATCTATTTGCTGCAAGCTGTTTGTAATGTTTTGTCTGCTGAGAGATGTCCTAACATAAACGCTTGGACAGCTTTTGCTGTAAAGCTTTTTGAAATCTGACACACCAGGTGGATTAACAACAAGCTAAGCTGTGTTTTGCATTATTGCACTTATGATTTCATGAAAATTAAATATTTTTAGTAATTTCATTTGAATTTGGTGCTCTGCAATTCAGAGGATGTTGGTGAAAATGATCCCGCTAACGGGATGGGTGCGCCAAGAAGTCAAATTCCACCAGCTACAATAAATGCAGTCTCAGGATATGTGGTTTCCAGTGTAGCTCCTTGATGGCCATCGTGGTATTGGCTTGAGGGTGAATATACACGGCTGTGACTATAACCGTACGTTTTCACAATCACACCATGAGTACTTAATCATGAAACATACACCTCGCCTTTCTTCTTCCCGGAGAGTAAATCAGTAAATCCAGGGAGAGCCATGATTCCGGGAAACAGAGTATGTTACTGTCCCTGATGTCTCTCTGGAAGGAGATCCTCGCCATGAGCTCATCTACTATATTGCCCAGAGACAGAACAGTAGCGAGTAGTATACTTGGAAGCGGTGGATGGTGTGCACGCCTTCTGAGTTGGACTAGAAGTCCAGTCCGAATAACTCTTCTCTGCCCATGGCGACATGGAGCAGCCTCTGGGATAAGTTCAATTGCCCTGGGGGGTACAAACAAAAGATCCAAATCGGGAAAGTCATATTCTTGGTTGTAATGCTGGTGAGTTACCGCCGCTCTGATATCCAAAATTTATTTCCGGCTGTATGTAATAACACAAAAAAACGTTCTGGGCTAATAATGTAAGAAATAATACACCAAAAAACGAAGTACTTTGTTGATGTGTGTGCGTACATATATGTGTGTGTTTGTGCGTGTGTGTGTGTGTGTGTGTGTGTGTGTGTGTGTGTGTGTGTGTGTGTGTGTGTGTGTGTGTGTGTGTGTATGTGTGTGTGTACACGTGTCCACATGTGTCCGTTTGTGTGTTTGTGCTTGAGCACTGTATGTCTGATTTACTCAGACAGCGGGAGTTCCACCTGTCACTCAGTTACAACCAAGAGGTCCTGTGGTAAACCTAGTACAGAGTGGTAACACACTTAACACTGAAGGAGAGGGGGAGGAGGGGAAAGAAGAGAGAAAGAGAGAAAAGGGTGGGGAAGAAAGAGAGAGTGATACATGTTATTGTAAAGAACAGGGGGTCGTCACCATAATGGAAACTCTCACACAGACAAACATGCACGCACGCACGCACGCACACACACACACACACACACACACACACACACACACACACACACACACACACACACACACACACACACACACACACACACACACACACACACACACACACACACACACACACACACACACACACACACACACACACACACACACACACACACACAGGTCATCTGTATGGCCTGTGAACCCTGAGCACCAGGACAGCTTAAACAAACGGTCCGTCTCTCTTAGGACAAAGGCTGCAGTGTCCATCTCCGCAACACACACACACACACACACACACACACACACACACACACACACACACACACACACACACACACACACACACACACACACACACACACACACACACACACACACACACGACTACTTTCTGTTAGACAAGGAAAGAGGGCTCCCATGCAATCTCATACACATTGAGCAAGGAGGGGAGAAGGGAGAGAGAGAACAGATCTCCCCCAAGTAATGGTTTTGGAGACACTATTATATTTCATACATAGGCCACATCGAGAGAGGGTGCGTCTACATTTTAAACCAGAATCTGTGAAGGCAAGGATGATGATGTCATATGTGACCAGAAGACCATGGTGTTTTGATTGTCATAAAAACAGAGATCAATATGGTTGTACTGAGCTGAACCATCTGTGTGCTGCCATATAAATATACAGGCATTTGTCCACATTTGTATTATTTGTTGTGCACTAAGGGAAAGTACAACATTTATAATGATAAAATGAACATTACATAACTATGTCTAAAGCGCAATACTTTATTTTTTATTTATTTTACCTTTATTTAACCAGGCAAGTCAGTTAAGAACAAATTCTTATTTTCAATAACGGCCTGTTATTGAACCTAATACAGGTTATGACATAAGTTATTTAGGTCACAATGAAACTGTAATAAATTCATAGCATTGAGACCTCAGTGGGAGGGCTGGATCTATCATTTCTCCCAGAATGCACTGGTTCTGTGATATTGTTCATGCTCCATTTCTCACCATGGGGGAGGGGGGCTAACATATGGAATTATTTTGAAGATGGTCATTTAGATATTTTATTTAGAATATTAGGACTCCTAGAGGTATATAATTTTTGGGGGGTATAAAATATAGAATATGAACTTTTCTACTATAGCCCATAGAAAGACATTAAACAACACATTCACAGGTTGCAGCAGACAACAAATACATCATAAAGAATAAGATTTTGAAATGTCTTTCCAATGTCTAGGAGATGTAAGAAAGCTCAGTAATAGTTAAAACATTTTGGACACATATTTAACCTTTTTTGTTGTTGGCACAAAACAACAGTGCCTTGCGAAAGTATTCGGCCCCCTTGAACTTTGCGACCTTTTGCCACATTTCAGGCTTCAAACATAAAGATATAAAACTGTATTTTTTGTGAAGAATCAACAACAAGTGGGACACAATCATGAAGTGGAACGACATTTATTGGATATTTCAAACTTTTTTAACAAATCAAAAACTGAAAAATTGGGCGTGCAAAATTATTCAGCCCCCTTAAGTTAATACTTTTTAGTGCCACCTTTTGCTGCGATTACAGCTGTAAGTCGCTTGGGGTATGTCTCTATCAGTTTTGCACATCGAGAGACTGAAATTTTTTCCCATTCCTCCTTGCAAAACAGCTCGAGCTCAGTGAGGTTGGATGGAGAGCATTTGTGAACAGCAGTTTTCAGTTCTTTCCACAGATTCTTGATTGGATTCAGGTCTGGACTTTGACTTGGCCATTCTAACACCTGGATATGTTTATTTTTGAACCATTGAACCATTTTGAACCACCGTCTTGTTGGAAGACAAATCTCCGTCCCAGTCTCAGGTCCTTTGCAGACTCCATCAGGTTTTCTTCCAGAATGGTCCTGTATTTGGCTCCATCCATCTTCCCATCAATTTTAACCATCTTCCCTGTCCCTGCTGAAGAAAAGCAGGCCCAAACCATGATGCTGCCACCACCATGTTTGACAGTGGGGATGGTGTGTTCATGGTGATGAGCTGTGTTGCTTTTACGCCAAACATAACGTTTTGCATTGTTGCCAAAAAGTTCAATTTTGGTTTCATCTGACCAGAGCGCCTTCTTCCACATGTTTGGTGTGTCTCCCAGGTGGCTTGTGGCAAACTTTAAACAACACTTTTTATGGATATCTTTAAGAAAGGGCTTTCTTCTTGCCACTCTTCCATAAAGGCCAGATTTGTGCAATATACGACTGATATTGTCCTGTTGTCCTATGGACAGAGTCTCCCACCTCAGCTGTAAGATCTCTGCAGTTCATCCAGAGTGATCATGGGCCTCTTGCTGCATCTCTGATCAGTCTTCTCCTTGTATGAGCTGAATGTTTAGAGGGACGGCCAGGTCTTGGTAGATTTGCAGTGGTCTGATACTCCTTCCATTTCAATATTATCGCTTGCACAGTGCTCCTTGGGATGTTTAAAGCTTGGGAAATCTTTTTGTATCCAAATCCGGCTTTAAACTTCTTCACAACAGTATCTCGGACCTGCCTGGTGTGTTCCTTGTTCTTCATGATGCTCTCTGCGCTTTTAACAGAGCTCTGAGACTATCACAGTGCAGGTGCATTTATACGGAGACTTGATTACACACAGGTGGATTGTATTTATCATCATTAGTCATTTAGGTCAACATTGGATCATTCAGAGATCCTCACTGAACTTCTGGAGAGAGTTTGCTGCACTGAAAGTAAAGGGGCTGAATAATTTTGCATGCCCAATTTTTCAGTTTTTGATTTGTTAAAAAGTTTGAAATATCCAATAAATGTCGTTCCACTTCATGATTGTGTCCCACTTGTTGTTGATTCTTCACAAAAAAATACAGTTTTATATCTTTTTGTTTGAAGCCTGAAATGTGGCAAAAGGTCGCAAAGTTCAAGGGGGCCGAATACTTTCGCAAGGCACTGTACCTCCATACTCCATAAATGTTTTAAACCAGTATTGGTTTACCTTCAGACGACTTCTGTGACACGTATGGGGGTCGTTGAGCAAAACGGAGAACACCATCACGTTCGTGAGAGTCTCCCCTTTCCATAGTGGGTTATTAGTTAGTAGGCCGAACCGTTCAGACGCTACAGACATTTGTGACAAGACCGATTTTCGGGATGTCCCTGGTCTGACAAATAGAGGTGTAGCTCTGCCACTTCCCACCGCAGATGCAGAAGGCTGACATCGGAGGATGTGGTGGGTTGAGACGCAGCCCATGCAAGAAACAGACTCTCAGAAACAGACTGTCAGAAACAGACTCTCAGAAACAGACTGTCAGAAACAGACTCTCAGAAACAGACTGTCAGAAACAGACTCTCAGAAACAGACTGTCAGAAACAGACTCTCAGAAACAGACTGTCAGAAACAGACTCTCAGAAACAGACTGTCAGAAACAGACTGTCAGAAACAGACTCTCAGAAACAGACTCTCAGAAACAGACTGTCAGAAACAGACTATCAGAAACAGACTCTCAGAAACAGACTGTCAGAAACAGACTGTCAGAAACAGACTGTCAGAAACAGACTGTCAGAAACAGACTGTCAGAAACAGACTCTCAGAAACAGACTCTCAGAAACAGACTGTCAGAAACAGACTGTCAGAAACAGACTGTCAGACACAGACTCTCAGACACAGACTGTCAGAAACAGACTCTCAGAAACAGACTGTCAGAAACAGACTGTCAGAAACAGACTGTCAGAAACAGACTGTCAGAAACAGACTCTCAGAAACAGACTCTCAGAAACAGACTCTCAGAAACAGACTCTCAGAAACAGACTGTCAGAAACAGACTGTCAGAAACAGACTGTCAGAAACAGACTCTCAGAAACAGACTGTCAGAAACAGACTGTCAGAAACAGACTCTCAGAAACAGACTGTCAGAAACAGACTGTCAGAAACAGACTCTCAGACACAGACTGTCAGAAACAGACTCTCAGAAACAGACTGTCAGAAACAGACTGTCAGAAACAGACTGTCAGAAACAGACTGTCAGAAACAGACTCTCAGAAACAGACTGTCAGAAACAGACTCTCAGAAACAGACTGTCAGAAACAGACTGTCAGAAACAGACTGTCAGAAACAGACTCTCAGACACAGACTGTCAGAAACAGACTATCAGACACAGGGGCAACAGCGATTGTGACATATAATATGAATAATTGTTATTAGGTCACATTTCCCCTGTAGAGAATTCTGCACTGCAGTAGCAAACACGTTCTTACATTACCACATGATATACTGTACTATAGTCTGATCACTGTAGGAATGTGTTTTCTCACTGAACTATAGCGTAGGTATTTTATTGTGTGTGCTTCCTTACAGATATGCCCAAGAAGTGGCATGGAATAGGATATAGAGCCAACTGGCCTAGTGAAGCTGTCATCCATGTTTTGTTGATGCTACCTGTCAGGCTGACTAACTAACAGATCTCCAGGGTTTCATGTCAAATCACACTGTGTCTCACACACCTAAACAATTACCCTAACCCTGGTACATTAACACTGTATAGTCCCAAATACTACTTCCCCAACTTATTGTTGTTCACATACCATCTAATACATATTCTTACAAATACTACACATTCTCAGCTGGGCTGTGTGTATGCGTAGGTGCGTGTGTGTGTGCGCGTGTGTGTGCGTGCGCACGTGTGTGTGTGTGAGGGTTAGCAATGTTCGGTCACATTGCCTCACTCAGGACAGCTGCATTGGCCACAGACTGGCCTCACACCTCCTCTGTGTCTTAAGGAAACACACTGAGATACAGCCAAGGGATTTCCTTGCGTTCAGAGATCCTGATAGACATAGACACAACCCTGAGGTTAGCATGGAGCCTGTCCTGTGTGTGGTCTGTAAGCTAATGCCCTTGTTATGCTGCTGTATGTGACCAACACTCTTACCTCCAGATTTACTTGAGAGGTTGGACATACACCAAAATGATTTGGTGTATCACACACACACACACACACACACACACACACACACACACACACACACACACACACACACACACACACACACACACACACACACACACACACACACACACACACACACACACACACAGTACTTCAGTGCAAACACCAGGTGTAAATGCCCCACTAACGAACACACATAGGCCTATTGTCACATAAAAAGGCATACATTTGTCACAGAAAGCAGGTTTTAGACACCCGCAACTCTGCTAAGGAGAGGTTAGTGTTTCCACTATAAGCTAGTGTTACACTGTTGAACAATCCCGACAGCCTTAATTCCAGTGTTAGAGAGTAGACAGTCAGCTGAGGACATCAACTCTCCACTTCAAGACAGGTTACACATGACATTTTACATTTACATTTGAATCATTTAGCAGACACTCTTACCCAGAGTGATTTACAGTCAGTGCATTCATCTTAAAATAGCTGGGTGGGACAACCACATATCACAGGCACGGTGAGTAGACTTTTCCTCAGTAAAGTAGCTATCACCAGTAGTCAGCACTCGAAAGGGATGGGGTGTCAAGTGCAATTGTTGGTTTTGGGGGGAGGGCCAAAACCCCACTTCTTTTGAAGATGTAGGGTTTCAGGTACTTTCAGAAGATGGGCAGGGACTCTGCTGTCTTAGCTTCATAGGGAAGCTGGTTCCACCACTGGGTGTGAGGACAGAAAAGAGCTTGGACTGGACTGAGTGGTAACTGACAGGCAGTTAACCCACTGTTCCTAGGCTGTCATTGAAAATAAGAATTTGTTCTTAACTGACTTGCCTAGTTAAATAAAGGTAAAATAAAATAAAATAAAATAAAACTGCCCTCCCGTAGGGGTGGGAGTGCCAAGAGACTAGAGGTGGCAGAACAGAGAGCTCAGGTTGGGGTGTAGGGTTTGAGTATACCCTGAAGTTAGGGAGAGGCAGTTCCCCTCCTTGCTGCTCTGTAGGCAAGCACCTTGGGCTTGTGGTTGATGTAAGCTTTGAATGGAAGTCAGTGGAGTGTGCATAGGAGCCGGGTGATATGGGAGAAGTTGGGAAGGTTGAACACCAGACGGGATGCAGAGTTCTGGATAGTTGCAGAGGTTTGATGACACAAGCGGGGAGCCCAGCCAACAGCGAGTTGCAGTAGTCCAGAAGGGACAAGTGTCTGGATTAGGACCTGTGCCGCTTCCTGTGTGAGGTAGGGTCGTACTCTACAGATGTTGTAGAGCAGGAACCTGCAGGAGCGAGTCTGTGCTTTGATGTTTGCAGAGAATGACAGGGTGTGGTCCAGGGTCACGCCAAGGTTATTTGCACACTGGGTGGGAGACACGGTGGAGTTGTCAACCGTGATAGAGAGGTCTTTGAGGTCTTTGAGCTACCTCTGCTAGCTGAAGCTACAGGGACATTCAAGACGATCCACACTGCTACCTGTCAGATCTGTTCACCCCAAGCTTTCAACATCATACATATAACAGATAACAGCCATGCAACTTAGTTTATTATTCATTACTAAGGTGAACCATGATGGCACCCAACTATATCCTATCCAAGGTGGCACCACAAGTCTCAAGACAACATCATTATAGTAAATCTGTATTATAATGTTAGTTTCATGGAACATTTGGTGCTGTAGGATAGTTGGCCAACTATTTAGTAGGTTATCCAAAACAGCTGAAAACTCTCTGGGTAAAAACCTACAGTGCAATATTTCAGCAGCATGTGCAGGCAGTGTGAATTTGGTAATGAGAGAAGCTAGAGTAACGTCTCTACCCAGACCCGATAATGGATATGTCTGTCACTCGATTAATAAAGTTGTCAGTTTTACGTGAACATGAGATCACAGTGTCAGTGTCAGCAATACAAGGGTTAATAAAGATCATACATAAAACGCTGGCTTAAAAACAATTCAATTGGGGTAAATATTAGACAGAAGACATTGGGTTATTTTGAGCCAGCAGTTGGGTCACTCATCAACCCATTGCCAGAGCCAGATTGGGTTGTTGATGCTGGGTCATTGAGCAGATCAGAGATGTGGAGTATTTCTTTTGCATGCATTTGAAATAGTATTTTCATTACTTTTGGTCTGGTACGTTGTATAACAAATGGCTAAACTACACTCCAATGTATTTTGTGACAAGATATTTTCGAAAGCTGTAATTAAAATTCTTAAAATACTTTTTCTGTAGTTCAGCCCAGCCCAATACAAAATACCCTGAAGCAATTAAAATATGTATTTGAAATACATGTAACAGAAATACCACCCATCTGGTCATAGCTCGATAACCCAATTAAGTGACCCAACTGGCAAGTCTAAAATAACCCACTGTGTGTCCTGTCTACTATTTACCCAGCGTTGGGTTGCTTTTAACCCAGCATTTTTTTAGAGTGTAGATTGAGACATCTTGGGAGGTGTCACCCTAGTAGTTGTAGAAAACTTCATATACATAAGAACAACAACATGCATTCTAAAAAGGAATCATACCATATCTACACAAACATAACGGAAACCATATATTGAACAGTTGCTGTGTTGTAGGGTCAAGGGGTCATGGTTGGTGGAGGATATAGGAGCATGTAATGAAGACCCTGCTTACAGCTTCTCTCCATTCCACTCCACAGAGACTGACTTGACACTGGGGCTAAGAATAAACCACCTCAGATCTCTCAGAGAGAGAGAGAGAGAGAGAGAGAGAGAGAGAGAGAGAGAGAGAGAGAGAGAGAGAGAGAGAGATAAAAGAGAGATAAAAGAGAGATAGAGTGAGACACTGTGTTACCAGTAAACAGACTGCCCTCACCCTGGTTTGGGCATCTTCATAACCTGACTCAGTCTCCTGATGGCCATTCCATCTCTAGCCCTCTCCAGCTCTGGGGTTACTGTGTTTAGTGTAGTGGCCTACCCCTTTTTATTGACAGAGTAAAATGTCCGTCCTCACACGTCTGGCATGGAGGGGTGGATGGAGGGGTGGATGGAGGGGTGAAGGGGATCGATAGAATGGGGGAAGAGAAGAAGGATAAAGCACTAATAGGCAGGATCGTTTTTTATTTGGGTGTCAGAGAGGGAATGGTCTAGGGGGGCTGGTTACATCCTGGTTACATCCCCGTGAAAGGGTATTACAACTAATAACAGGATATGGCTTCGAGCCCCATACTTGCAACTGTGGATCTGAAGGTCCCTATGCAGTATACTGTATATCTCAAACTTCATTCAAGTCCTGAAGTTAGAGAGGGAATGGTCTAGGGGGGCTGGTTACATCCTGGTTACAAAACTTCATTCAAGTCCTGAAGTTAATACTTCCTCTTTGTATCCTTCACACTACCATACATTTACTTCTTTCCTCTGAAAATCTCAATATCTATTGTATTCCATGGATTACAGACTTCAGCCATGTCAAAGAGACTGAACCTGAACATGAATTTGTGGAGACTGGCTGGAGAGAGTACTTAGAAAAACAGCATCAGTGTACATGGAGGTATGTGACACCCACACATGCAAACACACTCCTGTGTAGAGTTTAGAGCTATGACCTGTCCCTAACAGCTTAATTTCCTCTGCCACCCAACACCATGGCTGTGTTCAGGAAACCACAATGGTTGCAAACTGTTTCCAAATGGAAACACTGGATAATGGAATAATCAAAAATACTGAAATAGAGGTTAATTCTGTTGCTATCATGAGCTATTACGCAATCCCCAAACCTACAATTGTGTGTGTGTATGAGTGTTGAGAGGTATATACTAGGGATATGAATAACTGTAGTGGAAGACAGAGAGCAGAAACACCAGAGAGGATCAGTGTAGTAATGTGTGTATCTGATAATAACATCTCATCGGGAGTAATTGGGTAAATGGGGTGCCATCTGTAATATCATCAATAATGTCATCTACCTCTCTATGGCTTCCTTAACAACATGATTACCTGAGAGACCTCTACACCTTTCACAGACAGACACATTATCGTGTGTGTGTGTGTGTGTGTGTTTGTGTGTGTGTGTGCATGGTGAAATGGTGATTGATCAGGTTTGTGTGTGTGCGTGTGTGAACGGAAACGGCTCTACTAGGCTCTTTCATTATCCTTTCCGCCGCCCAAGCATCCTGCCTTCTCTTCACCCAGGAGGTGAGGGAGGTAACAAATGGACACTAAACATCCTCACACACACACATCACTTGCATCCTGAGCGATAGGCCTTACTCATCTCTGGCCATTAATCGTCCCACTCCACTCAGCCCTGTCACACTCCTTGCACCCTTCCCATAGCACCCCCACTCTCTACGGTATAACTAGTTACACAATAGCATAGAGTAGAGAGAGAGAGAGAGAGAGAGGGGGGGAGAGAAAGAGAGAGAGAGAGAGAGAGAGAGAGAGAGAGAGAAAGAGAAAGAGAAAGAGAAAGAGAAAGAGAAAGAGAAAGAGAAAGAGAAAGAGAAAGAGAGAGAGAGAGAGAGAGAGAGAGAGAGAGAGGGAGAGAGAGAAAGAGAGGGAGAGAAAGAGAGGGAGAGAGGGGAGAGAAAAGAGAGAGAGAGAGAGAGAGAGAGAGAGAGAGAGAGAGAGGGAGGTAGGTGCGTGACAGAGATAGGTGGTTAATGGTGGATCAGTAGGGGAAAAGAGACTTATTGACATCATTACATTACTCTGGTTGCATTGCCTGGTATTATGGGCTCAGAGATATACATCCAACCCTACTTAATCTGCTCATTTACATAATTACTCCCATCACTCTGATCTCACAGTCAATCTCTCCTCACACACCTGCACGCAGGCAAGCACACACACAGATAGGATCACAAGCCATATATGAGGAGGACATATGATCTTGTTCCCAGTACTGAATGAACCCTCTGCCATTAAATATCCATCAATACAATGTCAAGACAATCTTTTATTAGTACATTTCATCTTTAAATTGGTTGTACCTTCCCAGAAACTGTTACCCATTATACAGTCTTCTTTCATATTGACCTAAAAAAAATGAATAGTCTATTGTATACGTAATGCAACGTGTCCAGTGACTTTATCTGTGTATCAGTGAACTACCTCAGGCAAAGTCAAATTGGGAGTCTGGAGTGTGTACTGGAGAGACTGTGTCCCATGGATCACATGAAATGGTCTGAAAATGTGTTTTTTCCATTCATCAAGCATTCTGACATTTATTTCACCCTCTCTATCCATTCCTCTCTCTCTCTCTCTCTCTGTCTCTCTCTGTCTCTCTCTCTTTCTGTCTGTCTCCTTCTCTGTCTACCTCTCTCTCTCTCTGTCTACCTCTCTCTCTGTGTACCTCTCTCTCTCTCTCTCTCTCTCTCTCTCTCTCTCTCTGTGTCTCTCTCTCTCTCTGTGTCTCTGCTTCTTGACATCTGTGAAACATTCCACTTGCATGAATAAAATGTATTCCATTTCTGAATGATTTCTGACGTGACACTGTGTCTAATGTGAAATGTATTCTGATATTATTCCTTTCCATATTTCAGCTTTAAGGCTCAAGTGGAGGGCTATAAAGTAGGAGTGAGTGTGGTCATCTTTCACTCCCATGCTACTGAGAGGATGTAGTAATGACAGCATTCCCCTGCTCTTCTGATTGTCTGTGTGCGCGGGTGTGTCTTCTCTGCGTGTGTTTTAGATTAGCTCACGTGGAGGACAGGAATGTGACCACTGCAAGGTGCCATGATGACCAATGGAAACACGACTGCTGGGCACCACATCAAACAACCTGCCATATGGGTCAGGTTACCATGGAGAGAGGAGTCGGCACCGTGGTGAGAAAGAGAGAGAGGGGAGAGGGAGAGACACAGTGAGAAAATAAAGAATAAAATAAAAACTTGAGTTTATTAAATTAACATTCTTTTAAATTATATTCCTCATTAGAAATTGCCACGCTGTCAGCCACAGAGGACAATATAATTAACATATGCTAGATAAATATGAAGGAAGTTCATTCGTTTATTAACTCAGAAATCAATTAGGGATAATTAGGACCGTCAAAGAGGCTTATCACAGTGAAACAAGCGGTGGTTTCTATGTAAGTGGCTTCAAATCTACAATAACCCCAATCATCAGGCAATAGGATAATGAAGATTTTATTGGCTGATGAGTTTGTGGCGTAGAGCTTTCTATTTGCTAAAAAAGCGTTCTCTGCTAAATTATGTCATGGTTATTTTCTATTTTTATTTTATTTTGTATTTTTTTTTAAATCTAACCTTTATTTAACTATTATGTACAATGGCGGGTTTATGATGAGCTGAAGAGAACAGGCAAAGCTCCTCTTATGATGAGAGACATTCATCACTAGTACTTTTTATAATTTTTATTAAGATCCACATTAGCTAACGCCGTAACGCTAGCTAATCCTCCTGGGGTCCAACACCAATGAACAAGACATTACAGACAACAAAAAATCAAGACTTCACAAACATTCAACAAGTAAACAGTACAGATAATTAAAATACCTGACAGGAAACACATTTAACATTCAGTTGATGCTTTCTATTTCCTGTCCAGTCATATAGTATATCGCATTAGATGTTCTTTGATTTTTTTCTTGAAGATGGATTTACTTTTTGGCTGAGAATTATGGATTTGTAAAGAGTTCCATTCAGCTATGGCTCTATATTAAACTATAGATTTAAGGCCATTTGTCCATGGGTTGTCTTAGCTGCCCTGAATTTGTATGTCTGGTTTGGTGGTTATGCATGTTGCTAGTATTTACTAACTGGCCTGAAAAATGGATAGACTGGATAGACTGGATAGTAATTTGTTTTTATCATGAAGCCGTGAGAGATTCTAATGCATTTGGATAATATTCATACGGTTCGAGAAATGAAGAGAGAATCTGGCAGCCCTGTTCTGAACCATTTGGAGCTTTTTGATATCTTTCTTTGCTGCAGATGACCATATAACTGGACAGTACTCTAAGTGTGATAGGACCAGGAAATGAGTCACCTGATTCAGTGTGCTAGATGTTACATGCTCTGAACATTTTCTTGTGACAGCAATTCCCTAACCCATCTTAAAAATATTA
The DNA here is from genome assembly GCF_036934945.1 of Oncorhynchus masou masou. NCBI lineage: Eukaryota > Metazoa > Chordata > Actinopteri > Salmoniformes > Salmonidae > Oncorhynchus > Oncorhynchus masou. The sequence goes on from NC_088233.1 coordinate 30,269,653, forward strand.
TCTATGTCTTCTGACCATGATAAAGCTGCATCCAACATGACGCCAAGTTGTTGTTGTTTTTTCACTTGCTCTACATGTGTTCTATTCATTGACAAATTCAATTGGGGATCATCAGCAAGCATATATCTTGAACCAAATACAATACATTTTGTTTTAGAAATGTTCAACACCAATTTGTCCATATCAACCCACTTAGTTCACTACTCAGTAGATCTGTTAGCTCATTACATTCTCATTACATTGGGGAGGAAGGTAGCCTAGTGGTTAGAGCGTTGAGCCAATAACCGATTGAATCCCTGAGCTGACAAGGTAAAAATCTGTTGTGCTGCCCCTGAACAAGGCAGTTAACCCACTGTTCCTAAGCTGTCATTGTAAATAAAATTGTGTTCTTAACTTCTTCGATATAGGGGCGCTCTTTTAATTTTTGGATAAAAAAACGTTCCCGTTTTAAACAAGATATTTTGTCACGAAAAGATGCTGGACTATGCATATAATTGACAGCTTTGGAAAGAAAAACACTCTGACATTTCCAAAACTGCAAAGATATTGTCTGTGAGTGCCCCAGAACTAATGCTACAGGCGAAACCAAGATGAAATTTCATACAGGAAATGCCCCAGATTTTGAATGCGCTGTGTTCGAATGTCTCCTTATATGGCTGTGAATGTGCCAGGAATGAGCCTAAACTTTCTGTCGTTTCCCCAAGGTGTCTGCTGCATTGTGACGTATTTGTAGGCATATCATTGGAAGATTGACCATAAGGTACAACATTTACCAGGTGTCCGCTTGGTGTCCTCCGTCGAAATTATTGCGCAATCTCCAGCTGCGTCCACTTTTCCATTAGGTTCAGAGGAGAAAGGCAACTGCCACGAATGATTTATCATCGAATAGATATGTGAAAAACACCTTGAGGATTGATTCTAAACAACGTTTGCCATGTTTCTGTCGATATTATGGAGTTCATTTGGAAAAAAGTTTGGCGTTGTAATGACTGAATTTTCAGTTTTTTTTCTTAGCCAAACGTGAAGAACAAAACGGAGCGATTTCTACTACACAAATAATCTTTCTGGAAAAACTAAACATTTGCTATCTAACTGAGAGTCTCCTCATTGAAAACGTCCGAAGTTCTTCAAAGGTAAATTATTTTATTTGAATGCTTTTCTTGTTTTTGTGAAAATGTTGCGTGCTAAATGCTACTCAAAATGCTAAGCTAGCTTTGCATACTATTACACAAATTAGTGAATTGCTATGGTTCAAAAGCATATTTTGAAAATCTGAGATGACAGTGTTGTTAAGAAAAGGCTAAGCTTGAGAGCAGGCGCATTATTTTCATTTTATTTGCGATTTTCAGAAATCGTTAACGTTGCGTTATGCTAATGAGCCTGAGGCTTTATTCACGATCCCGGATCCGGGATGGGGAGTATCAAGAGGTTTTAATACAGTTTATAGGATTTGTATTGTCATCCGAAAGCGACAACAGCATCCTTTCTACCTCTTCCATTTCTACTTGATGAAATTCAAACATGCATTGCCTCTCCTTCCTGATACAATCTTTTATGAGGGTAGATGACATCAGTTGGAATCATGATAGAATCCTTTCTTCTTTCCTTTCTCAGTCCCCTCCTGAATGCCCTGTTCACTCATGACTGCACAGCCAGGCACGCCTCCAACACCATCATTAAGTTTGCAGATGACACAACAGTAGGCCTGATCACAGACAATGACGAGATAGGCTATAGGGAGGAGGTCAGAGGACTGGTCGTGTGGTGCCAGGACAACAACCTCTCCCTCAACGTGATCAAGACAAAGGAGATGATTGTGAACTATAGGAAAAGGAGGACCGACACGCCCCCATTCTCATCGACGGGGCTGTGGTGGAGCAGGTTGAGAGCTTCAAGTTCCTTGGTGTCCACATCACTAACAAACTAACATCGTCCAAGCACACCAAGACAGTTGTGAAGAGGGGACAACAAAAACCTATTCCCCCTCAGGAGACTGAAAAGATTTGGCATGGGTCCTCAGATCCTCATAGGATTCTACAGCTGCACCATCAAGATCATCCTGACTGGTTGCACCACTGCCTGGTATGGCAACTGCTCGGCCTCCAACCGCAAGGCACTACAGAGGGTAGTGCGTACGGCCCACTCCTGAATACCATCTATTACAAGATTATTTCTCCTCGATTGTCCATCCAGGTAATCAGCCTTCCCAGACATGTTCTGGGGGTCCTCCCTGACTGTGGTGATTTCATTCTGCCTTCCCAGACATGTTCAGGAGGCCCTCCCTGACTGTGGTGATTTCATTCTGCCTTCCCAGACATGTTCTGGAGGCCCTCCCTGACTGTGGTGATTTCATTCTGCCTTCCCAGACATGTTCAGGAGGCCCTCCCTGACTGTGGTGATTTCATTCTGCCTTCCCAGACATGTTCTGGAGGCCCTCCCTGACTGTGGTGATTTCATTCTGCCTTCCCAGACATGTTCTGGAGGCCCTCCCTGACTGTGGTGATTTCATTCTGCCTTCCCAGACATGTTCTGGAGGCCCTCCCTGACTGTGGTGATGTCATTCTGCCTTCCCAGACATGTTCTGGAGGCCCTCCCTGACTGTGGTGATTTCATTCTGCCTTCCCAGACATGTTCTGGAGGCCCTCCCTGACTGTGGTGATGTCATTCTGCCTTCCCAGACATGTTCTGGAGGCCCTCCCTGACTGTGGTGATTTCATTCTGCCTTCCCAGACATGTTCTGGAGGCCCTCCCTGACTGTGGTGATGTCATTCTGCCTTCCCAGACATGTTCTGGAGGCCCTCCCTGACTGTGGTGATTTCATTCTGCCTTCCCAGACATGTTCTGGAGGCCCTCCCTGACTGTGGTGATGTCATTCTGCCTTCCCAGACATGTTCTGGAGGCCCTCCCTGACTGTGGTGATGTCATTCTGCCTTCCCAGACATGTTCTGGAGGCCCTCCCTGACTGTGGTGATTTCATTCAGCCTTCCCAGACATGTTCTGGAGGCCCTCCCTGACTGTGGTGATTTCATTCTGCCTTCCCAGACATGTTCTGGAGGCCCTCCCTGACTGTGGTGATTTCATTCTGCCTTCCCAGACATGTTCAGGAGGCCCTCCCTGACTGTGGTGATTTCATTCTGCCTTCCCAGACATGTTCTGGAGGCCCTCCCTGACTGTGGTGATTTCATTCTGCCTTCCCAGACATGTTCTGGAGGTCCTCCCTGACTGTGGTGATTTCATTCTGCCTTCCCAGACATGTTCTGGAGGCCCTCCCTGACTGTGGTGATTTCATTCTGCCTTCCCAGACATGTTCTGGAGGCCCTCCCTGACTGTGGTGATTTCATTCTGCCTTCCCAGACATGTTCAGGAGGCCCTCCCTGACTGTGGTGATTTCATTCTGCCTTCCCAGACATGTTCTGGAGGCCCTCCCTGACTGTGGTGATTTCATTCTGCCTTCCCAGACATGTTCTGGAGGTCCTCCCTGACTGTGGTGATTTCATTCTGCCTTCCCAGACATGTTCTGGAGGTCCTCCCTGACTGTGGTGATTTCATTCTGCCTTCCCAGACATGTTCTGGAGGCCCTCCCTGACTGTGGTGATTTCCTTCTGCCTTCCCAGACATGTTCTGGAGGCCCTCCCTGACTGTGGTGATTTCATTCTGCCTTCCCAGACATGTTCTGGAGGCCCTCCCTGACTGTGGTGATTTCATTCTGCCTTCCCAGACATGTTCTGGAGGCCCTCCCTGACTGTGGTGATTTCCTTCTGCCTTCCCAGACATGTTCTGGAGGCCCTCCCTGACTGTGGTGATTTCATTCTGCCTTCCCAGACATGTTCTGGAGGCCCTCCCTGACTGTGGTGATTTCATTCTGCCTTCCCAGACATGTTCTGGAGGCCCTCCCTGACTGTGGTGATTTCATTCCGCATAGAGGAACAGTTTCTGGAAAGTGTATCCTGTGGGGTCTTCAATACATTCAGTGTGAACTGAAGGCTTGTTTTAATGCTATGTACATATTCAGTCGGGTCGTCCAGCTGTTTGTTGGTAGACTCCATGAACATTTGTATGAAGCTTTTAAAGTTATTTTCCTGCTGAACTATCATTTCTTCATAGAAAATATTCTGCTTCTCCATGAGCTCACGTACTTGCCCAGCAGAGATGTGATCCTCGTTGGGTAATATTTGGTTGATATGTTGATCAATGAGATTACAACCTATTTTCAGCCATTCAAAAAGACAACCAAAACTTTGTTGAATTCCCAATGAGTTATCGCTGCGCTTTCAAACATTTAAAAGCACAACAAAGTTAAAATGGCAATACAATGTCAGATATTTTTGTTTATTTATACAACAACTTAATGTATTATCAGTCACTATGCTTCATCTAATAGCATAACTGAATTACCAGGATTGCAATTGAGATTATTAATACATGGTGCAAGTGATCAATGTCATTTGAGATTTTGCACAGATTATTATAGCAATTGTGAAGATCTGCATAGACCTGAGACCTTTGCATGCTATCTTGAAGATGCACGATTTCTATGATTACACAATAAGACATTTATTGTTACAGTAACCATGGATGTGTTACTCATTTTATCGTTGAATAAATACTGTTACGTTAGTTTGTAAAATAGCCTTAACTTTGTTCAGTAAATATCAGTGCGACAGCTAAGGCACGGTAATTGCAGTGATTTTCTCTGATCAAAACAGACTGATTCTGAAAGAAGTTCCACAAATTAACTTTTAACAAAGCACACCTGTTAATTGAAATGCATCCCACGTGTCTACCTCATGAAGCTGGTTGAGAGAATGCCAAGAGTATGCAAAGCTGTCATCAAGGCAAAGGGTGGCTACTTTGAGGAATTTCAAATATACATTATATTTTGATTTGTTTAACACTTTTTTGGTGACTACATGATTCCATATGTGCTATTTCATAGTTTTTATATCTTCACTATTATTCTACAATGTACAAACAGTAGAAATAAAGAAAAACCCTCGAATGAGTATGTGTGTCCAAACGTTTGACTTGTTTTTATTTATTTTATTTCACTAGGTATGTCAGTTAAGAACAAATTCTTATTTCAATTGGCGGCCTACCCCGGCCAAACCCTAATGATGCTGGGCCAGAATTTGCACAATTGGTGGCTGACTAAATACTTTTTGCCCCACTGTATATCTATAGGGGTCCCGTCATATATACTACTCAATCTATCTCCGAGAATTACTGGAGGCCCTGCTCCGTATGTGCCAAAAATGCTCCAGCAGGGAACCTATTTCACCTTCCCGTGCCTCAGGGTCCCTGTTGTCATCTATCCATTGATTTTGTCACTGATCTCCCCTCTGATGATTTCACCACTATTTTGGTGGTTGTGGATAGATTCTCCAAATCCTGTTGTTTCATCCCACTCTCTGGAATCCCTACTGCTCTCCAGGTCGCTGAGGCACTGTTCCAGCAGGTCTTCCGGCATTATGACTTTCCGGAGGACATCGTCTCTGACCGTGGCCTCCAATTCACATCACGGATGGAGAGCCTTCATGGAGAAGCTCTGGGTTACGGTCAGCCTCACGTCCGGGTAGGTGGAGAGGATGGACCAGAAGCTGGGGAGGTTCCCGATGAGCCACTGACAAAACCGGCAGGGGGAGTGGGCCCGATTACTTCCCTGGGCGGAGTACACCCAGAATTCATTACGTCACTCCTCCACCGGGCTGACTCCCTTCTAGTGTGTTCTGGGTTATAAGCCGGTCCTGTCTCCGTGGACCCCAGGCCAGACTGAAGCTGCTTCAGTGGATGAGTGGTTCAGGTGCACAGAAGAAGTGTGAAGCGATGCCCACGTGACACTCCAGTGCGGCATCCACCATCAGAAAGAGCAAGCGGATCGTCACCGCAGGGAGGCTCCCATGTTCCATCCTGGTGTCTGGCTCTCCACCAGGAACCTCCCACTCCGCCTGCCCTGCAAGAAGCTGAGCCCCCAGTTTGTGGGGCCATTCAAGGTTCTCTGGAGTGTCAACAAGGTGACTCATAGATTACAGCTCCCCAGTGACTAACGTCTCTCACCTTCATTTCATGCCTCTCTTCTCATGCCGGTGGTTCTTGCTCCCCTGGTTGAGGCTGTCGGTCCAGACTGGCCAGCTCCTTGTCCTCGGGGCCGTCCCTTGGCCGGCGTTGACATGCGGCTTAGGCCAGACATCAGGAGCCACGCGTCGGGGGGGGGGGGGTACTGTCAGATCTACTCCTGCTCCCCCTATATGACTGACGGTTTACTAATCACTGGCTCTGACAACCTTAATTACGCACAACTGGCACCATCGTTACTCGGATTGGTGCTTCATCATGAGACAGTCCTGGACTCCATCACATCACAGATTACCTCCCCTGTATCTATCACTCCCTTAGTTTAATTCCCCAGGCAGTATTGGTTATGTGTTTCATGTCCAGACGCTACTCTTGTTTTGTATCTTTAGATGTTCATTGCATTATTAAACTCACCACCACTCACCGCTTCTCGACTCCGTTTCACAAAGCTTGAAACTCTAGGCCTAAATGTATTATTTGTTTTGAATCCTGGTTTGAATTTAAACAATAGCTATTTATGACTTCCCAAATGCTGTACAGACCTGAATAGCATTGTTGATGATATATGGTTCCATTTGATTTGCTCTGTTAAACCTACCCTTTGAAATGACATTGAAAGCAGCAGCGAATTTATTAAGTGGAGACTTCTCAATAGTCATTCTCAGAAGAGAACATTGGTAACAGTCAGTGACAAATATCAAAGCTGAGCAGGACTGGTATTGGTTAAAACCCTGGGTGAGAGACCAAATGCATAGCTGTAGACAGATCCTCTCTCTAGGAGGTGCTGCCCAGCCTACAGTTACTTTTTCTTATAGTGGAGATTACGTTGAAGATTGTTTCAAAGTTACAAATTCAACATGTTTTATACAACATGTTTTATATCTATGATCACTCAACTACACAGCTGATGCCTGCTGGACTGTTAATTAGCATGGTACTTCATTTTGTTTATCTGTGGGCCTCAGCCTCGAACTCAGGCCCTGTGTGTAGCTAACTGACCCTCTCTGCCCATTCATCGCCATTTACCCATTGTTGTTGTCTTAACTGTTTACCCGTTGTTGTCTTAGCTCTCCCAATCAACACCTGTGATTGCTTTATGCCTCTCCCTAATGTCAAAATACCTTGTATACTGTTGTTTAGGGTATCTCTCGTTTTTTTTATTTCACCGCAGAGCCCCTAGTCCCGCTCAACATGCCTCAGAGAGCTCATTTGTCCCACGCCCCAAACATGCGGAGACAACACCTAGCTTAACTGGCGCCTCCAGAGATGCAACCTCTCTCATAGTCACTCAATTCCTAGGTTTACTTCCACTGCACTTGCACCCTACCATACCCTTGTCTGTACATTATGCCCTGAATCTATTCTACCACGCCCAGAACTCTGCTCCTTTTATTCTCTGTTCCCAATGCACTAGATGACCAGTTCTCATAGCCTTTAGGTGTACCCTCCTACTCATCCTCTGTTCCTCTGGTGATATAGAGGTTAATCCAGGCCCCGTGTGTCCCGGAGCGCTCTCATTTGTTGACTTCTATAACCATAAAAGCCTTGGGTTCATGCATGTTAACATCAGAAGCTTCCTCCCTAAGTTTGTTTTATTCACTGCTTTAGCACACTCCGCCAACACTGATGTCCTAACCGTGTCTGAATCCTGGTTTAGGAAGGCCACCAAAAATTCAGAAATTTCCATCCCCAATTACAACATTTTCCGTCAAGAAAGTACTGCTAAAAGGGGCGGAATTTGCAACCTACTGTAGAGTTCTGTCATAATATCCAGGTCTATGCCCAAACTGTTCTAGCTTCTATTTTTAATATTCCATCTCGCCAGAAATAAGTCCCTCACTGTTAGCGCTTGTTACAGACCCCCCTCAGCTCCCAATTCGAATTGATTGCCCCCCATCTAATGTCAGAGTTCATATTGTTAGGTGACCTAACCTGGGATATGCTTAACACCCCGGCCGTCCTACAATCTAAGCTAGATGCCCTCAATCTCACACAAATTATCAAGGAACCTACCATGAACAACCCCAAATCCGTAAACATGGGGAACCTTATTGATATCATCTTGACCAACTTGTCCTTTAAATACACCTCTGCTGTCTTCAACCAGGATCTCAGCAATCACTGCCTCATTGCCTGCGTCCGTAATGGGTCCCAAAACACTTCAGCAAGCAGGCCTTTCTAATCGACCTGGCCCGGGTATCGTGGAAGGATATTGACATCATCCCGTCAGTAGAGGATGCCTGGTTGTTCTTTAAAAGTGCTTTACTCGCAATCTTAAATAAGCATGCCCCTTTCAAAAAATGTAGAACTAAGAACAGACATAGCCCTTGGTTCACTCCAGACTTGACTGCCCTTGACCAGCACAAAAACATCCTGTGGCGCACTGCACAAGCATTGAATAGTCCCCGCAATATGCAACTTTTCAGGAAAGTCAGGAACCAATATACACAGTCAGTTAGAAAAGCAAAGGCTAGCTTTTTCTAACAGAAATGTGCATCCTGCAGCACTAATTCCAAAAGGTTTTGGGTAAGAACACCTCCCAGCTGTACACTGCACTGAGACTAGGAAACACTGTCACCACCAATAAATCAACGATAATTGAGAATTTCAATAAGCATTGCTCCGCGGCTGGCCATGCTTTCCAACAGACTGCCCCAACCCTGGCCAACAGCTCTGCACCCCCCGCAGCAACTGGCCCAAGCCTCCCCTGCTTCTCCTTCACCCAAATCCAGAGAGCTGATGTTCTGATAGAGCTGCAAAATCTGGATCCCTACAAATCAGCTGGGCTAGACAATCTGGACCCTCTCTTCCTAAAATTATCCGCGCCGCCATCGTTGCAAACCCTATTACTAGTCCGTTCAACCTCTCTTTCGTATTGTCTGAGAGTCCTAAAGATTGGAAAGTGACCGCGGTCATCCCCCTCTTCAAAGGCAGAGACACTATCGACCCACACTGTTACAGACCTCTATCCATCCTGCCCTGCCTTTCTAAAGTCTCCGAAATTCAAGTGAACAAACAGATCACCGACCATTTCGAATCCCACTGTACCTTCTCTGCTATGCAATCCGGTTTCCGAGCTGGTCACAGGAGCATCTCAGCCACGCTCAAGGACCTAAACGATATCATAACCGCCATCGATAAAATACAGTACTGTGCAGCCATCTTCATTGATCTGGCCAAAGCTTCGACTCTGTCAATCACCGTATTCTTATCGGCAGACTCCATTGCATTGTTTTCTCTAATGTCTGCCTCGCCTGGTTCACTAACTACTTCTCAGATAGAGTTCAGTGTGTCAAATCGGAGGGCCTGTTGTCCGGATCTCTGGCCGTCTCTATTGCGGTGCCACCGGGTTCAATTCTCAGGCAGACTCTTTTCTCTGTATAAATCAATGATGTCGCTCTTGCTGCGGGTGATTATTTGATACACCCCTATGCAAATGACACCTGATTTATTAGAGCCCAGATTGGAGTCCCTATGGCTTCCACTAGATGTCAACAGTCTTTAGAAATTGTTCGATGATTTTCTTTTGAAAAATGAGGAAATAGTCCTATTCTTTCTAAGTGTCACTCAGGTGGAATCTAGTCTTTTGGTGTGCGTGAACAGGAGCGCGCTCCTCTTTGTTTTTCTCCGGAATTGGAAACAGTTTATTCCGTCTTAAATTTGATTGATTATTTAGGGTTGGATTAGAAACGTTGTTTGAAATGTTTGGACCAAGTTTACAGGTAACTTATTAGATACTTTGTAAGCATGTTGGGCGAGTTGGAACCGGTGTATTTCTGAATCAAGGGCGCCAAATAAATGGGCACTTTCTGGATATAAAGAAGGAATTTATCGAACAAAATGACTCTTCATTGTGTCACTGAGACATTTGGGATTGCAAAAAGATGAATATTTTCAAAGGTAAGTGATTTATTTTATTGCTATTTCTGACTTTTGTTATGCATCTGTTTGGTTGGAAAATGGTTTTCATGCTTTTGTATGCGGGTCGCGGTCTTCAGATAATCGCATGGTGTGCATTCGTCATAAAGACAGCGGCTGGATTAACAAGAAGTTAACCTCTTACACTTATGGTGGCGCTATTTCATTTTTGGAAGAAAAACGTTCCCGTTTTAAACAAGATATTTTGTCACAAAAAGATGCTCGACTATGCATATAATTGCTACTGTTCGAAAGAAAACACTCTGACGTGTCCAGAAATACAAATATCTTCTCTGTGCGTGCCCTAGAACGTGAGCTTCAGGCAAAACCAAGATGACTTGGCATCCAGGAAATGACAAGGATTTTTGAGGCTCTGTCTTTCATGATCTCCTTATATGGCTGTGAACGCAAGAGGAATGAGTCTGCCCTTTCTGTCGTTTCCCCAAGGTGTCTGCAGCATTGTGACGTATTTGTAGGCAGATCGTTGGAAGATTGACCATAAGAGACCACATTTACCACGTGTCCGCCCGGTGTCCTGCGCCGAAATTGGTGCGCAAAAGTCACCTGCCAGTATTTTTCCATGGGGCACAGAGAGAGAAGCAAGCTTCCATGAACTGCATGTCAATGAAGAGATATGTGAAAAAACACCTTGAGGATTGATTCCAAACAACGTTTGCCATGTTTCGGTCGATATTATGTAGTTAATCCGGAAAAAGTTTCACGTTGTAGGTGACTGCATTTTCGGTTCGTTTCGGTAGCCAGGCGCAATGTAGAAAACGGAACGATTTCTCCTACACACAGACGCTTTCAGGAAACACTGCGCATTTGGTATGTGGCTGGGAGTCTCCTCATTGAAAACATCAGAAGCTCTTCAAAGGTAAATGATTTTATTTATTTGGTTATCTGGCTTTTGTGAAAATGTTGCGTGCTACATGCTAAACAAAATGCTATGCTAGCTTTGCATACTCTTACACAAATTAGTCAATTTCTATGGTTCAAAAGCATATTTTGAAAATCTGAGATGACAGTGTTGTTAAGAAAAGGCTAAGCTTGAGAGCAAACGCATTATTTTAATTTTATTTGCGATTTTCAGAAATCGTTAACGTTGCGTTATGCTAATGAGCCTGAGGCTTAGTCACAATCCCGGATCCGGGATGGGGAGTTTCAAGAGGTTAAGCTTTATTTTGATGTATAACGCTTGTTTTTTCATTAAAGTTAAATCTTTCTAATAATGTAATTTGAATTTCGCGCTCTGCAATTTCACCAGATGTTGTCAAATCTATCCCGTTAACGGGATTTAATCCCGAAGACTGGTTAACAAACTACCAAACGAGCTTCAATGCCATACAACACTCCATCTGTGGACTCCAAATGCTCTTTAATACTAGTAAAATGAAATGCATGCTCTCCAACTGATTGCTCCACACACCTGTCCGCCCGACTAGCATCACTACTCTAGACGGTTCTGAATATGTGGAAAACTATAAATACATAGGCGCCTGGTTAGACTGTAAATTCTCCTTCCAGACTCATATTAAGCATCGCCAATACAAAATATTATTTCGCAAAAAAGCCTCCTTCACTCATGCTGCCAAACATACCCTCGTAAAACTGACTATCCTACCGATCCTTGACTTTGGCAATGTAATTTACAAAATAGCCTCCAATACTCTACTCAGCAAACTGGATGTAGTCTATCACAGTGCCATCCGTTTTGTCACCAAAGACTAATATACTATCCACCACTGCGACTTGTGTGCTCTCGTTGGCTGGTCCTTGCTACATATTTGTCGCCAAACCCACTGGCTCCAGGTCATCTACAAGTCTTTGCAATGTAAAACTCCACCTTATCTCAGCTCACTGGTCACCATAGCAACATCCACCCGTAGCACAGACCCCAGCAGGTATATTTCACTGGTCATCCCCAAAACCAACACTTGCTTTGGCCGCCTTTCCTTCCAGTTCTCTGCTGCCGACTGGTATGGTTTGCAAAAATCACTGAAGTTGGAGACTTATATCTACCTCACTAACTTTAAGCATCAGCTGTCAGAGCAGCTTGCCGATGGCTTCAGCTGTACGCAGCCCATCTGTAAATAGCCCATCCATCCAACCAACTATCTACCTCATCCCATATTTGTTTTTGTTTTTCTGCTCTTTTGTACACCAGTATTTCTACTTGCACATCCTCATCTGCACATCTGTTACTCAAGTGTTGATTGCTAAATTGTAATTATTTTGCCACTATGGCCTATTTATTGCCTTACCTCCTTACTTCATTTGCACACACTGTATACAGATTTTTCTATTGTGTTATTGACTGTACGTTTGTTTATCCCATGTGTAACTCTGTGTTATTGTTTTTGTCGCACTGCTTTGCTTTATCTTGGCCAGGTCGCAGTTGTATAGGAGAACTTGTTTTTGAATGGCCTGCCTGGTTAAATAAAGGTGAAAAAAAGGTTTGTCTATGTTGAAAATTGGAAACCATAACTACATAATCCTGTGGTTTAAATTCTACCCTCAAAAGAACAGTTTTAGTTGATTGCTTTTTTCAAATCCAGTGTGTTTTCCACATAGATTACACATCACAATATGTTGATAAATCAAATCAAAATCAAATCAAAAATGTGTCACATTTGTCACATGCACCGAGTAAAACAAGTGTAGACCTTTTACCATGAAATACTTACTTACATGCACTTCACCAATAATGCAGTTCAAGAGGATTGTAGAAAATATTTACCAAATAAACTAAATTAAAAAATAACAAAATGTAACTGTCACGCCTTGGTCATTGTATTTTGTGTTTTCGTTATATATTTGGTCAGGCCAGGGTGTGACATGGGTTTATATATTGTATTTTCGTATTGGGGTTTGTAGTATTTGGGATTGCGGCTGAGTAGGGGTGTTGTATAGGCTTGGCTGCCTGAGGAAGTTCTCAATCAGAGTCAGGTGATTCTCGTTGTCTCTGATTGGGAACCGTATTTAGGTAGCCTGGGTTTCACTTTGTATTTTGTGGGTGATTGTTCCTGTCTCTGTGTAGTGTTCACCAGATAGGCTGTAATAGGTTTCACGTTCCGTTTTGTTGTTTTGTATTTATTAGTTATTTCATGTATAGTTCCGTTATTTGTTTCATTAAAAAACATGAGTAACCAACACGCTGCATTTCGGTCCGACTTTCTTGCGACAAACGAAGAACGCCGTTACAGAATCACCCGCCACACACGGACCGAGCAGCGTGTTAACAGGCAGCTGGAGCAGCGAAGGGAGGACGTTATGGACAGCAGAGGCTTGGAGTATACGACGTGGGAAGAAATAGACAGGTGGGCGGCCGACCCAGAGAGAGTGCCGGAGCCCGCCTGGGATTCGCTGGAGCAGTGCGAAGAGGGCTATAGGAGAATGGAGTCGAAAAGAAAGACACGGCGGCGCAGAGCGAAACCCGAAAATCAGCCCCAAAACTTTCTTGGGGGGGGGGCTCAGAGGGAGAGTGGCTGAGTCAGGAGACAGACCTGAGCCAACTCTCCCTGTTTATCGTGAGGAGCCAAGGAGGAGACCAGAACCGGTGTTGGAGGTGAGCGAAACAGAGACTGTGAAGGAGTTAATGGGGAAATTGGAGGAGAGAGTAATGAGGGAGTTGCTAGTTTGGTGCTTTAGGTACAAGATTGGTCCGACGGAGCGTGTCGGGGATTTAATGGCACCTGGGTCAGCGCTCCATACTAGTCCTGAGGTGCGTGTTAGTCGGCTGGTGAAAAATGTGCCAGCCTCACGCACTAGGCCTCCTGTGTACCTACCTAGCCTTGCACGTCCTGTGCCAGTCCTGCTCTCAGGCTCTCCAGTACACCTTCACGGTCCAGTACATCCTGTGCCACCTTCACACACCAGTCCTCCGATGGCAGCTCCCCGCACCAGGCTTCCTGTGCGTGTCCTCGATCCAGTACCACCAGTTCCAGTACCACGCACCAGGCCTTCAGGGCGCCTCGCCTGTTCAGCGCAGCCAGCGCTTTCTCCCTCTCCTGCGCTGTCGGAGTCTCCCGCCTATTCAGCGCTGTCGGAGCCTTTCTTCTCTCCTGCGCTGTCGGAGTCTCCCGCCTATTCAGCGCTATCAGAGCCTTTCTCCTCTCCAGCGCTGCCGGAGCCTCCTGCCTGTTCGGAGCAGCCAGAGCTGCCAGTCTGCATGGAGCAGCCAGAGCTGCCAGTCTGCATGGAGCAGCCAGAGCTGCCAGTCTGCATGGAGCAGCTAGAGCTGCCAGTCTGCATGGAGCAGCCAGAGCTGTCAGTCTGCTTGGAGCAGCCAGAGCTGTCAGTCTGCATGGAGCTGCCAGTCTGCAAGGAGCTGCCAGTCTGCAAGGAGTTGCCAGTCTGCAAGGAGTTGCCAGTCTGCATGGAGTTGCCAGTCTGCATGGAGTTGCCAGTCTGCAAGGAGCTGCCAGTCTGCAAGGAGCTGCCAGTCAGCCAGACTCTTCCAGATCTGCCAGTCAGCCAGACTCTTCCAGATCTGCCAGTCAGCCAGACTCTTCCAGATCTGCCAGTCAACCAGACTCTTCCAGATCCGCTAGTCAACCAGACTCTTCCAGATCCGCCAGTCAGCCAGGATCTGCCGGATTCAACTGCCTGGCTGGGCTTCATCTCAGTACTGGGTTTCCTCTCAGTACTGGGCTTTCTCTCAGTACTGGGCTGCCCCTCAGTCCCGAGCTGCCCCTCAGTCCCGAGCTTCCCCTCAGTCCCGAGCTGCCTCAGTCCCGAGCTGCCCCTCAGTCACGAGCTGCTCCTCAGTTCAGTGGGGTTCTGGGTGAGGACTATTAGGCCATGGTCGGCGGCGAGGGTGGATCATCCCAGGACGCGAAGGGGAGGAACTATGACATTTATGGAGTGGGGTCCACGTCCCGAGCCGAAACCGCCACCATGGACAGACGCCCACCCGGACCCTCCCTATGGTTTTGAGGTGCGTCCGGGAGTCCGCACCTTAGGGGGGGTTCTGTCACGCCTTGGTCATTGTATTTTGTGTTTTTGTTATATATTTGGTCAGGCCAGGGTGTGACATGGGTTTTTATATTGTATTTTCGTATTGGGGTTTGTAGTATTTGGGATTGCGGCTGAGTAGGGGTGTTGTATAGGCTTGGCTGCCTGAGGCGGTTCTCAATCAGAGTCAGGTGATTCTCGTTGTCTCTGATTGGGAACCGTATTTAGGTAGCCTGGGTTTCACTTTGTATTTTGTGGGTGATTGTTCCTGTCTCTGTGTAGTGTTCATCAGATAGGCTGTATTAGGTTTCACGTTCCGTTTTGTTGTTTTGTATTTATTAGTTATTTCATGTATAGTTCCGTTATTTGTTTCATTAAAAAACATGAGTAACCAACACGCTGCATTTCGGTCCGACTTTCTTGCGACAAACGAAGAACGCCGTTACAGTAACAAAATAACATAACAATAACGAGGCTATATACAGGGGGTAGTGGTACCGAGTCAGTGTGCGGGGTACAGGTTAGAGGTAATTTGTACATGTAGGTAGGGGTGAAGTGACTATGCATTGATAATAAACAGAGAGTAGCAGCAGTGTACAAAACAAATGGAGGGGAGGGGGGCGTCAATGTAAATAGTCTGGTGGCCATTTGATTACTTGTTCACCAGTCTTATGGATTGGGGGTAGAAGCTGTTAAGGAGCCTTTTGGTCCTAGACTTGGCACTCTGGTACCACTAGCCGTGCGGTAGGAGAGAAAACAGTCTATGATGACTGACTGGAGTCTCGGACAATTTGATGGGCTTTCCTCTGACACAGCCTATTATATAGGTCCTGGATTGCAGGAAGCTTGCCCCCAGTGATGTACTGGGCCGTACGCACTACCCTCTGTAGCGCCTTACGGTCAGATGTTGAGCAGTTGCCATACCAGGCGGTGATGCAACCAGTCAGGATGGTCTCGATGGTGCAACTGTAGAACTTTTTGAAGATCTGGGGACACATGCCAAATCTTTTCAGTCTCCTGAGGGGGAAAAGGTTTTGTCGTGCCTTCTTCACTACTGTCTTGGTGTGTTTGGACTATGATAGATCGTTGGTGATGTGGAGAACAAGGAACGTGAAACTCTCAACCCGCTCTACTACAGTCCCATTGACGTTAAAGGGGGACTGTTTGGCCCAGCTTTCCCTGTAGTCCGCGATCAGCTCCTTTGTCTTGCTCACATTTAGGGAGAGGTTGTTGTCCTGGCATCACACTGCCAGTTCTCTGACCTCCTCCCTATAGGCTGTCTCATCGTTGTCGGTGATCAGGCCTACCACTGTGTCATCAGCAACCTTAATGATGGTGTTGGTGTTTGGTCATGCAGTCGTGGGTGAACAGGGAGTACAGGAGGGGACTAGGTACACACCCCTGAGGGGCCCCAGTGTTGAGGATCAGCAATGCAGACAAGTTGTTGCCTACCCTTACCACCTGGGGGTGGCCCGTTAGAAAGTCCAGGATCCAGTTGCAGAAGGAGGTGTTTAGTCCCAGGGTCCTTAGCTTAGTGATGAGCTTCATGGGCACTATGGTGTTCAACGCTGAGCTGGAATCAATGAATAGCATTCTCACATAGGTGTGACTTAAATGTAAATGTAAATGTGTTCCTTTTGTCCAGGTGGGAAAGGGCAGTGTGGAGTGTGATTGTGATTGCGTCATCTGTGCATCTGTTGGGGCAGTCTGTGAATTTGGAGTGGGTCTAGGGTGTCCAGGAGGATTCTGTTGATGTGAGACATGACCAGCCTTTCAAAGCACTTCATGGCTACGGACTTGAGTGCCATGGGGCGGTAATCATTTAGGCAGGTTACATTTGCGTCCTTGGGCACAGGGACTACGGTGGTCTGCTTGAAATATGTAGGTATAACAGAGTTAGGGAGAGGTTAAAAATTTCAATGAAGACACTTGCCAGTTGGTTCGTGCTTTGAGTCCTAGGAATCCATTTGGCCCCGCCGCTTTGTGAACGTTGACCTGTTTAAAAGGTCTTGCTTACATCGGCTCCCGAGAGCGTTATCACACAGTCATCCAGAACAGCTTCAAATTCATGCTTCAGTGTTGCTTGCCTCAAAGCGAGCATTAAAGGCATTTAGCTTGTCTGGTAGGCTTGCGTCACTGGTCAGCTCATGTCTGGTTTTCCCTTTGTAGTCAATAATAGTTTTCAAGCCCTGCCACATCCAACGAGCATCAGAGCCGGTGTAGTAGGTTTCAATCTTAATTCTGTATTGACGCTTTGCTTGTTTGATGGTTCGTCTGAGGGCATAGCAGGATTTCTTATAGGCGTCTGGATTAGTGTCCCGCTCCTTGAAAGTGGCAGCTCTAGTCTTTATCTCGATGCGGATGTTGCCTGTCATCCATGGCTTCTGGTTGGGATATGTACGTACGGTCACTGTGTGGATGACGTCGACGATGTACTTATTAATGAAGCAGATGACTGTGGATGCATACTCCTCAATGCCATTGGATGAATCCCGGAACATATTCCAGTCTGTGCTAACAAAACAGTCCTGTAGTGTAGCATCCATGCCATCTGACCACTTCCGTATTTAGCGAGTTACTGATACTTCCTGCTTTTGTTTTTGCTTGTAAGCAGGAATCAGGAGGATATAATTATGGTCGGATTTGCCAAATGGAGGGCGAGGGAGAGCTTTGTACGCATCTCTGCGTGTGGAGTAAAGGTAGTCTAGAGTTTTTTTCCCTCTGGTTGCACATGTGACATGCTGGTAAAAATTAGGTAAAACTGATTTAAGTTTGCCTGCATTAAAATCCCTGATCACTAGGAGCGCCGCTCCTGGGTGAGCATTTTCTCCTTTGCTTATGGCCTTATAGAGTTGGGTGAGTGAGGTCTTAGTGACAGCATCGGTCTGTGCTGGGAAATAGACGGCTTCAAATAATATAGATGAGAACTCTCTTGGTAGATAACGTGATCTACAGCTTATCATAAGGTACTCTACCTGAGGCGAGCAATAGCTTGAGAATTCTTTAATATTAGACATCTCGCACCAGCTGTTATTGACAAAAAGACCTATGCTGACACAAGGATGATTTAACCAGTTTGTGCCCGGTGGGTGGGGTTAATGGCTGTTTTGTTAAATGACACCCGTTATTGTTCTAATGTTGGAATCTGACAGAATCTGTCAGACTGACTTCCTTAGCTAGTAAACTGACAATCTATGGACCATTTAAAAAACATATTGTGCTCACCATTATGTGTGAGTGTGTATGTGTTTGTCTTTCATGTGTAGTTGATCTGAAGACCTAAACCTTCAAACATGCAAACATGGTGTTACGTTAATATATTTGCCCAAATCTTTCATCTTCTCTTCTGGCAGTGGTGTTGTTCACTATGTGTTGTTCAGTCATAGTCCCACACTTGCATAATATTCTCTCCCAGTCTGCCATGCAAGCAGACTTGACCCAGTATTAAGCCCAGTTCAAACTGCCTCAGCTCTGCTCTGTTTGGAACTACAGAACCGAACAATGTGTTTCAGCATGCAGAACAACAACACATTGTTTACACAACAACCATGGTGGCCCAGTTCTGATCTGTCTGGAGGGGTGGTTAACTGAACTGGTACTTACAATCTTCAACAACTTGAGGACTAGTTCCACTCATAAAATACTGATCTCTGTGCAGTTAGATTGTAAGTGACGAGTATATATTTGTTTTCGCATTCTACTTCAAGGTCTGGATATATCGTGTAAATCACATGATCAGCACACAGCCTGCTGGTCCATGCCAGGAGAGGTCTCAAATTTAACACATTAGCAAGGGAGGTGTGTAGGCTAGAGACAGACTGTCCTAAGTGTTTTCAGGGGAGTATGTGTGTGTGCGTGTGTGTGTGTGCGTGTGTGGGTTTGTGTGTGTGGGTGGGTGTCCTAAGTATTTTCAGGGGAGTATGTGTGTGCGTGTGTGCGTGTGTGCATGTGTGCGTGTGTGCGTGTGTGCGCGTGTGGGCATGTGCGTGTGCGTGTGCGTGTCTGTGTCTGTGTCTGTGTCTGTGTCTGTGTCTGTGTCTGTGTCTGTGTCTGTGCGTGTGCTGTGTGTGCGTGTGCTGTGTCTGTGTCTGTGTCTGTGTCTGTGTCTGTGTCTGTGTCTGTGTCTGTGTCTGTGTGTGTGTGTGTGTGTGTGTGGGTGTCCTAAGTATTTTAGGGGAGTGTGGTCTTGGTGAGTGGCCAGCAGTCTGAGATCAAAGGATTAAAAGGACCGGTTGTCACTATGACAGCTGTAGCAGTTTGGATATCCACTTGACCGGGCAGAGACACTGTAATAAAATTTATGAACAGAAAAGGAGCTAGAAAGAGAGGGAGAGAGAGAGAGAGAGACGGATGAGCAAACAAACGGATGGACGGACTGAAGGAGAGACAGACAGAGAAACAAAGAATGAGAGGGATAGAGAAATGGGACGGAGATAGGGAGAGATAGACAGACAGAGAGACAGAGAATGAGAGGGATAGAGAGATGGGGACAGAGATAGGGAGAGACAGAGAATGAGAGGGATAGAGAGATGGGGACGGAGATAAGGAGACAGAGAATGAGAAGAATAGAGAGATGAGGACAGAGATAGGGAGAGACAGACAGGCAGAGAGATAGAGAATGAGAGGGATAGAGAGATGGGGACAGAGATAGGGAGAGACAGAGAATGAGAGGGATAGAGAGATGGGGACGGAGATAAGGAGACAGAGAATGAGAAGGATAGAGAGATGAGGACAGAGATAGGGAGAGACAGACAGGCAGAGAGATAGAGAATGAGAGGGATAGAGAGATGAGGACAGAGATAGGGAGAGACAGACAGGCAGAGAGATAGAGAATGAGAGGGATAGAGAGATGGGGATGGAGATAGGGAACGACAGAGCTGGCAAATATTCAGTGATATGATCTGACAGCACCTCTGCAGAGGTTTCCAGACACATGTTACAACGCTGTTGAACCATACTAATCCTCCACTCCTCATCTCTTTTCTGCTCTTCCTTTCCCCTCTTCTTCCATCCAACATCTGATCCCTCTGATACCTCTCACCACTCTCCATGTGTTCCACTACGACTGGAATATATACCTCACTGATCAATACCACTCGCTCTCTCTTCCCTGATTTTCCTTTCTCTCTTTTTTTCTGTTCAGTGTGGCCTAATGTGTTCTTTCTCTCTCACACTCTGTTTCAAAAGTTTGAAGACAGTTTAACTGACAGAGTCAAAAGTCATTGAGTGCTCCCAGCCCACCCCATGGCCTCCTCTATGCTCACTGCCTCTCTGCCCCCACGCCTCTCCACTCTGGTCGTCCAGACCTCCAGGGCCCCAGCCCATCTACGTGGCCCACCCGAGGCTGTCCCTGGCTGGGCAGAAGCATGGTAGAGACAGGGGGACAGATGGAGGCATCTGAGGCTCTAATCTCTGCCTGGTGGGGAGGTTTCTTCATGGCTATCTTAGTCACTGTGCCAACATCTAAAGGCCAACAACACACTCAGATACACCACACACAATACAACACAGAGAAGCCACTGACTTTACAATGAATCCAGATAAGTATGTGTGTCTGCCTGTATAGCTAATTATCTAGCTAGCTAATAATCTTTCCATCTATTACTGTACTTTCCAGCATAAGTTATAGAGAGATGTTCAGCTGTGTTGCTGTGTAGAATTAGTACATGTGACCAATTGGAAAACTGATTAAAAGGCTAAAGGTCAATGAAGTGTGGCACCAAACTGTTGAGAATGGAATATCAGTTACCCAGACATACTGTACACACACTGCTACTCCCAAGGGAAAAACAAGGACGCCAGCAGCAACATGAGACTACACACACACACACACACACACACACACACACACACACACACACACACACACACACACACACACACACACACACACACACACACACACACACACACACACACACACACACACACACACACAATACAGGTTGACATGGGAGTCCTGTCTTGAAATTGTTTTCCCCGTACTGTCCTGATTCCGCAACATTTCTAAAACCAAATAACGTTCCTGTACCGTCCCAATAAAATTCCCTCCCATTCTGTCCCCTGCTAGTTTTTACGTGCAGAAGTCAGAAATAATTTGCTCCATTAGCTGCTCGTAGCTAAGTAGTGACTGGCTGCAACTGGAGTGTGGAGTGACAGTGAGCCAGCGGGGGGTGGAAATGGCCTACACACAGTTACTTTAATGAAATCCTCCATACATTACATATTTCTAACCCCCCACCCCAAAAAACACTCTGTTTATAACTATTTCTGTACTGCCTGTTTCTGTGGAGTGTCGATCCTGTCCCGTCCTGACTCTAGAACTTGACTCCCATTCCTGACGAACACACACACACACACACACACACAATCTGCAACCCAATCTCCAAATAAAAGGCCAACACATGGCGTAACTGCAGTAACAGTATTACGCTGTCGTGGGGAGTTGCCATGTTTTAACTGTCACAGAAGGAAGTCATGGCTTGATGCTTTAATTATGCCATTTGGTACTGTATCTTAGTTGTCTGTCATACTACGTAAAATTGTAACTAAAACGTATGTTTAGGCATTCATTCCGAATGGTTAAGGTTAGGGTTAAGGCTTGGGGAAGGCTTAAAACAAAAAAGAGTGTCTAGCACTCGGATTGAACACACAACTTTCAGAGCTGTAGTCTACGGCTTTCACAACCATCCCCCACCCACAACACCCCAGCAAGCCGCCAGCCTGCTAGAAGGTAATAGGTGCTCACGTTGTCCCTAGTGGACGACATAGCGTCCATATTTCTCCAAATCCAAACGTAATCTGGTATCTGCAGAATCGGCACCTCCCGACTTATTCCGTAGGAGAATGGGCTGCCTGGCACATTTCACTGGTGGGGATCATAAGAGTATGACCTCAAATGCCTCTGTCAAGTGTTCTTTAAAAGGCCTATCCAATTGCATACAATTGAAATCAAATATAAATGGCGAGATGAATACAAGCTGGTACACAGAAAACAGCTCATAATCCATATAAAATGAAATCCATATAGTGTACATGCTTACATAAATTACATTCCAACATGTGGAAAGACAGTAATCCAGACGTTTGTTTTTAGGGTCAATCTGAATCCAGTGTGAAAGGACCATTGTCTCTGATCTAATCCTGACTTTATTTACAGGCCTGGGTATGAACCCAGCGCTAACCATGGTTACCTCACACTGCCTGGAAACACACACCCAGGAATGAGTTAGAGCAGTGCTCTCCACAGGGTTCTCCAACCCTGTTCCTGGAGAGCCATCATCCTGTAGGTTTTTGCTCCAACCCCAATCTAGTACACCTAATTGTAATAATTATCTAGTTGATAAACTGAATCAGGTCACTTACAACTGGGATTGGAGCAAAAACCTACAGGAGGGTAGCTCTCCAGCAACAGGGTTGGAGAGCCCTGTGTTGGAGACTATAGTGTCTTACTCTGGGGTCAGACAAGTATGTATACCTGCATGAAAACGAGCTCCAAGAAAGATATATGGTTACCATAGCACTTATTCAGTGTTTTTTTTTAGATAAAATACAAGTTTTAAATGAGAGCTAAGCCTGGATCCACACCAGAGTTTAAGTTGAATTATGACAATTGTTTCTCTACTATTTTCCTAAGATTTGGGGAAGGAGGTAAATGGAGCAGGTTTACAGAGACTGAACAAAAACAGAAGCAGCTTACATGAGATTTGCCAATTACCCGAAACACCTTACCCACGCTTGTTCACCCTCCCTCTGCCCTCACCCCAGTCCTCCCCCACCCTCACCAATCCCTGGAGAGATGGAGCCCTTTCATGACCTGCCCAGGACACCCAGAGATCTACCAATCACAGACCAGGACCAGAAACACTAACAGACATTTCTACTTGTGGAAATCAGAAAAGACAAACATGACCACCCTGTAAAAACAACCTGAAGGAGAGGGGAGAGGTTTCTGTGTGGAACAAAAGCAGCTCTAGAATAACACACATTCTGGTTCAGAAAGAGAGGAATTCATATGTGGAACGTTAACAGTCAGTAGACCTTAGCGATGGCCCAGACCACATGGGCTTCCACATATCCTCCACCTTTCTCCCCCACAGATACCCCTTATCCTCACCCACATCACCATTCTGTCAAAAATAGACTACTGGGAACCTGCACAGATGAGGTGATCATAAGAACGAGGATGTGGTGGATAAAATAAACTTAAATAAACTCAAATCTACAGTATTTCTGTACCTCGCTACCAGGGGCCTTGGCTTGATTGTACAGATATGATGAAGTCAAAGAGGAACAGCTCGAAGCTCTATACTGTAGCTTCCTATGTCATGAGACCACAGCCAAACAATCCATACATGTTATAGGTTCCAGAACCAAAACAATCCGTTTGAACTGTGTTTACTTGATACTCAATACCCATCTGTGTTTGTATGTCTTTGTAGAGTTTCTAAACTGGAGATGTATTGTAAGGACAAGGTGAAGAAAGGGTTAATAGCTCTGAAAACAAAGGGGATGTAACCACGATCAGAGATTACTTAGGCTCCTTAGAAAAACACTGCTATACAAGTTAAAACAATATTTACCCTCTGTAAGGGTAACTCTGTTAGGGTTAAAACAATATTTACCCTCTGTAAGGGTAACTCTGTTAGGGTAACTCTGTAAAGGTTAGCATAATATTTACACTCTGTAAGGGTAACTCTGTTAGGGTAACTCTGTAAGGGTTAGCATAATATTTACACTCTGTAAGGGTAACTCTGTTAGGGTAACTCTGTAAGGGTTAGCATAATATTTACACTCTGTAAGAGTAACTCTGTAAGGGTAACTCTGTAAGGGTAACTCTGTAAGGGTAACTCTGTAAGGGTAACTCTGTAAGGGTTAACATAATATTTACCCTCTGTAAGAGTAACTCTGTAAGGGTAACTCTGTAAGGGTTAAAACAATATTTACCCTCTGTAAGGGTAACTCTGTTAGGGTAACTCTGTAAGGGTTAACATAATATTTACCCTCTGTAAGGGTAACTCTGTAAGGGTAACTCTGTAAGGGTTAACATAATATTTACCCTCTGTAAGGGTAACTCTGGACGGGTAATAACTCTGTAAGGGTAACTCTGTAAGGGTTAACATAATATATACCCTCTGTAAGGGTAACTCTGTAAGGGTAACTCTGTAAGGGTTAAAACAATATTTACCCTCTGTAAGGGTAACTCTGTAAGGGTAACTCTGTAAGGGTTAAAACAATATTTACCCTCTGTAAGGGTAACTCTGTAAGGGTAACTCTGTAATGGTAACTCTGTAAGGGTTAAAACAATATTTACCCTCTGTAAGGGTTAACATAATATATACCCTCTGTAAGGGTAACTCTGTAAGGGTAACTCTGTAAGGGTTAAAACAATATTTACCCTCTGTAAGGGTAACTCTCTAAGGGTTAACATAATATTTACCCTCTGTAAGGGTAACTCTGTAAGGGTAACTCTGTTAGGGTTAAAACAATATTTACCCTCTGTAAGGGGAACTCTGTAAGGGTTAACATAATATTTACCCTCTGTAAGGGTTAAACAATATTTACCCTCTGTAAGGGTAACTCTGTAAGGTTTAACATAATATTTACCCTCTGTAAGGGTAACTCTGCAAGGGTTAACATATTATTTACCCTCTGTAAGGGTAACTCTGGACGGGTAATAACTCTGTAAGGGTAACTCTGTAAGGGTTAACATAATATATACCCTCTGTAAGGGTTAAAACAATATTTACCCTCTGTAAGGGTAACTCTGTAAGGGTTAACACAATATTTACCCTCTGTAAGGGGAACTCTGTAA
This sequence comes from Oncorhynchus masou masou, assembly GCF_036934945.1. Classification (NCBI taxonomy): domain Eukaryota; kingdom Metazoa; phylum Chordata; class Actinopteri; order Salmoniformes; family Salmonidae; genus Oncorhynchus; species Oncorhynchus masou. Next base: position 30,294,413 of record NC_088233.1, read on the forward strand.
GGGTTAAAACAATATTTACCCTCTGTAAGGGTAACTCTGTAAGGGTTAAAACAATATTTACCCTCTGTAACGGTAACTCTGTAAGGGTTAACATAATATATACCCTCTGTAAGGGTAACTCTGTAAGGGTAACTCTGTAAGGGTTAAAACAATATTTACCCTCTGTAAGGGTAACTCTCTAAGGGTTAACATAATATTTACCCTCTGTAAGGGTAACTCTGTAAGGGTTAACATAATATTTACCCTCTGTAAGGGTAACTCTGTAAGGGTAACTCTGTTAGGGTTAACATAATGTTTACCCTCTGTAAGGGTAACTCTGTAAGGGTAACTCTGTAAGGGTTAAAACAATATTTACACTCGATAAGGGTAACTCTCTAAGGGTTAACATAATATTTACCCTCTGTAAGGGTAACTCTGTAAGGGTTAAAACAATATTTGCTCGGACATTATGATGCAAATGGCATATACAGTGATTTCCCTCCAAAATAGTTCATGCAATATGACAAACAAGCTTCAGTTATTGGATAATCACCAACCCTTACCCAATGAATTCCTCATGTTTGTCTTGTTTGTGTAGAGGTCCTCAGCTATATATGGTATTTGGTATTCAATGATAAATTATATGGTTGTAATGGTAGTTACTAAGTTACACAATTCAACACAGCTGTACATTGGTTGCAAGTGGTTCCAGTGGTGCTTCTTTCAATAAGATTGACATAGATCTAAAGTAATTATGTAACTAACAATTTCACAGTGTTGCACAGCGTTTCTAAGTTCAGTCAAACTGAGTGGCTGTGAAATATAGCATCACCCTTGTTTTCTCATAAAATGTTAGGACCTATTGAGCTGGTTGAAAACATCAAGCTGTGCTTAGTGATGGACAACTTTGACATTTCTCCTTTTTGATTATTTGACCCCTCCCTTCCTGTTTAAAGACGGAGAGAGAGGAAAGTCATTAAACTCTGACAGAATGTGTAAATCTTTCAGGATGCCAGTGGAGCCTCCAGTCCAGACCACACAGTCAGTAGTGGGTATAAGGTGGCTTTGGCTGCTGTGAAATCCTGTCAATACCTTTCTGTGTGACTGAGATTCCCATGTCCTTGCCATGTGGAAACAGGGTTTCCCCCCATCTTTTTCAGCTTGACCCAGATTGAATGCCCTCCAGTCACTGTGAGACAACATGAGTAATGGTTGTGTGTAGCTGATAGACTAGATTAACCATTACACTGTCTGAATGACTGACAAGTTAATGAAGTAAATTTGCAGGATGATTCCCTGCATTTATCTTAGGAGCTCGTGTCATTTCTACATACCATGATGACAGACACCTTCATATTCATATGTATTGACAAATGACCATACACAAGTGCAAACACACGCACGCTTGCACGAACGCACATAAACACACACACACAAACACATACCTCGTCTCCCTCAACAATCCCCCATGCTGAACACAGGCTGTGTAAATGGAGATAATGAAACAGCACTTGATTCTGTGTTTCAAAATCCAGGAAGGAAGGATTCTTCTGCCAAGACCTTTCTACTTCCTGGGAGCAGGGGTCAGAGGTCACACAGATTGTTTATGAATGGTAGAGAGTGACGAGGTCATGTTTGTGATTGTCAAGATTGATGGGGTCATGTCAAAAAGCAATCAGGCATGTGATCAGAACTGAATGAGAGCAGACATGCACATACACGCACACACACACCCACACACACACACACACACACACACACACACACACACACACACACACACACACACACACACACACACACACACACACACACACACACACACACACACACACACACACACACAATCAGAAAATACCAGAATATTAATAACTAGGATATATTTACCTCTCTATATTTATCTCTTACCATGTAGGTAGTGTCTAACAAGGTCTATAGTATTTCCTATGCGTTCCAAAGGTTAATGATGTGATGGTGTGTGATGCTGTCCCCCCAGGCATTCAGACATAGCTTTGATACTAAAGACATCTGAGCTTTACCCCCATCCTCTCTGTACCCTCGGACTCCTGATAAGTGGAACATGGCTGTGATCAGAATCTCAGGGAAACAGGATATGCTTGGACGTACTCTGCTCCACGACACCCCAAGAAACGGTGTCTCCCATCATGACCACACAGAGAGAGGTGGTGGGTAGGCAGTCAGCTCAAATATATACCACTGCAGAAAGAGAGAGGTGGTGGGTAGGCAGTCAGCTCAAATATATACCACTGCAGAAAGAGAGAGGTGGTGGGTAGGCAGTCAGCTCAAATATATACCACTGCAGAAAGAGAGAGGTGGTGGGTAGGCAGTCAGCTCAAATATATACCACTGCAGAAAGAGAGAGGTGGTGGGTAGGCAGTCAGCTCAAATATATACCACTGCAGAAAGAGAGAGGTGGTGGGTAGGGAGTCAGCTCAAATATATACCACTGCAGAAAGAGAGAGGTGGTGGGTAGGGAGTCAGCTCAAATATATACCACTGCAGAAAGAGAGAGGTGGTGGGTAGGGAGTCAGCTCAACTATATACCACTGCAGAAAGAGAGAGGTGGTGGGTAGGGAGTCAGCTCAAATATATACCACTGCAGAAAGAGAGAGGTGGTGGGTAGGCAGTCAGCTCAAATATATACCACTGCAGAAAGAGAGAGGTGGTGGGTAGGCAGTCAGCTCAAATATATACCACTGCAGAAAGAGAGAGGTGGTGGGTAGGCAGTCAGCTCAAATATATACCACTGCAGAAAGAGAGAGGTGGTGGGTAGGGAGTCAGCTCAAATATATACCACTGCAGAAAGAGAGAGGTGGTGGGTAGGCAGTCAGCTCAAATACATAACACTGCAGAACACCTTGAATTCCAGGACAGAAGGAAATTCAGGATATTAGTTTTTTAGTAGTACGAGTAGCTACATGCAGATATCCTTTTCTGCCTGCAGTGGAGATAACACGACGTAGAAAACGTGAGTTCTCTGCATCAGAGTGGAACACTGACAGATCTGGTGTATATGTATTCAACTTCTTCAAACCCTATGTGAATGAAGACAATGTTTAAAGGTGTGTGTGTCCCGGCACACACTCTGCAGCGAGGAGAGAGGCTGTACATAGCTGCTCACAGCAAACTGTTTCTGCATCCCTGCTGATTACTACAAACATACCTCCAGGCCCATTCCCCCAAGCTGCTCCAGGCCCATTCCCCCAAGCTGCTCCAGGCCCATTCCCCCACAATACTACTCTACACAGGCTGCCATCAGTACTACTCTACACAGACTGCCATCAATACTACTCTAAACAGGCTGCCATCAGTACTACTCTACACAGGCTGCCATCAGTACTACTCTACACAGGCTGCCATCAGTACTACTCTACACAGGCTGCCATCAGTACTACTCTACACAGACTGCCATCAGTACTACTCTACACAGACTGCCATCAATACTACTCTACACAGGCTGCCATCAGTACTACTCTACACAGGCTGCCATCAATACTACTCTACACAGGCTGCCATCAGTACTACTCTACACAGGCTGCCATCAGTACTACTCTACACAGACTGCCATCAATACTACTCTAAACAGGCTGCCATCAGTACTACTCTACACAGGCTGCCATCAGTACTACTCTACACAGGCTGCCATCAATACTACTCTACACAGGCTGCCATCAGTACTACTCTACACAGGCTGCCATCAGTACTACTCTACACAGACTGCCATCAATACTACTCTACACAGGCTGCCATCAATACTACTCTACACAGGCTGCCATCAGTACTACTCTACACAGGCTGCCATCAGTACTACTCTACACAGACTGCCATCAATACTACTCTACACAGGCTGCCATCAATACTACTCTACACAGGCTGCCATCAATACTACTCTACACAGGCTGCCATCAGTACTACTCTACACAGGCTGCCATCAGTACTACTCTACACAGGCTGCCATCAGTACTACTCTACACAGACTGCCATCAATACTACTCTAAACAGGCTGCCATCAGTACTACTCTACACAGGCTGCCATCAGTACTACTCTACACAGGCTGCCATCAGTACTACTCTACACAGACTGCCATCAATACTACTCTACACAGGCTGCCATCAATACTACTCTACACAGGCTGCCATCAGTACTACTCTACACAGGCTGCCATCAGTACTACTCTACACAGACTGCCATCAATACTACTCTACACAGGCTGCCATCAGTACTACTCTACACAGGCTGCCATCAGTACTACTCTACACAGACTGCCATCAATACTACTCTACACAGGCTGCCATCAGTACTACTCTACACAGGCTGCCATCAGTACTACTCTACACAGGCTGCCATCAGTACTACTCTACACAGGCTGCCATCAGTACTACTCTACACAGACTGCCATCAATACTACTCTACACAGGCTGCCATCAGTACTACTCTACACAGGCTGCCATCAGTACTACTCTACACAGACTGCCATCAATACTACTCTACACAGGCTGCCATCAGTACTACTCTACACAGGCTGCCATCAGTACTACTCTACACAGACTGCCATCAATACTACTCTACACAGGCTGCCATCAGTACTACTCTACACAGGCTGCCATCAGTACTACTCTACACAGGCTGCCATCAGTACTACTCTACACAGACTGCCATCAATACTACTCTACACAGGCTGCCATCAGTACTACTCTACACAGGCTGCCATCAATACTACTCTACACAGGCTGCCATCAGTACTACTCTACACAGGCTGCCATCAGTACTACTCTACACAGACTGCCATCAGTACTACTCAGACTGCCACAGACTGCCATCAGTACTACTCTACACAGACTGCCATGCCAGACTGCCATCAGTACTACTCTACACAGACTGCCATCAATACTACTCTACACAGGCTGCCATCAGTACTACTCTACACAGGCTGCCATCAATACTACTCTACACAGGCTGCCATCAGTACTACTCTACACAGACTGCCATCAATACTACTCTACACAGGCTGCCATCAATACTACTCTACACAGGCTGCCATCAATACTACTTTACACAGGCTGCAATCAATACTACTCTACACAGGCTGCCATCAATACTACTCTACACAGGCTGCCATCAATACTACTCTACACAGGCTGCCATCAATACTACTCTACACAGGCTGCCATCAGTACTACTCTACACAGGCTGCCATCAATACTACTCTACACAGGCTGCCATCAGTACTACTCTACACAGGCTGCCATCAATACTACTCTACACAGGCTGCCATCAATACTACTCTACACAGGCTGCCATCAGTACTACTCTACACAGGCTGCCATCAGTACTACTCTACACAGGCTGCCATCACTACTACTCTACACAGGCTGCCATCTATACTACTCTACACAGGCTGCCATCAATACTACTCTACACAGGCTGCCATCAGGCTGTACTACTCTACACAGGCTGCCATCAGTACTACTCTACACAGGCTGCCATCACTACTCTACACAGGCTGCCTACTACTACTCTACACAGGCTGCCATCATACTACTCTACACAGGCTGCCATCACTACTACTCTACACAGGCTGCCATCAATACTACTCTACACAGGCTGCCATCAGTACTACTCTACACAGGCTGCCATCAGTATTACTCTACACAGGCTGCCATCAATATACTCTACACTCAGTACCACTCTACACAGGCTGCCATCAATACTACTACTACACAGGCTGCCATCAATATTACTCTACACAGGCTGCCATCAGTACTACTCTACACAGGCTGCCATCAGTACTACTTTACACAGGTTGCCATGAATACTACTCCATACAGGCTGCCATCAGTACTACTCTACACAGGCTGCCATCAATACTACTCTACAGAGGTTGCCATCAATACTACTCTACACAGGCTGCCATCAATACTACTCTACACAGGCTGCCATCAATACTACTCTACAGAGGTTGCCATCAATACTACTCTACACAGGCTGCCATCAATACTACTCTACAGAGGTTGCCATCAATACTACTCTACACAGGCTGCCATCAATATTACTCTACACAGGCTGCCATCAGTACTACTCTACACAGGCTGCCATCAGTACTACTTTACACAGGTTGCCATGAATACTACTCCATACAGGCTGCCATCAGTACTACTCTACACAGGCTGCCATCAGTACTACTTTACACAGGTTGCCATGAATACTACTCCATACAGGCTGCCATCAGTACTACTCTACACAGGCTGCCATCAATACTACTCTACACAGGCTGCCATCAATACTACTCCACACAGGCTGCCATCAGTACTACTCTACACAGGCTGCCATCAGTACTACTCTACACAGGCTGCCATCAATACTACTCTAAACAGGCTGCCATCAGTACTACTCTACACAGGCTGCCATCAGTACTACTCCACACAGGCTGCCATCAATACTACTTTACACAGGCTGCCATCAGTACTACTCTACACAGGCTGCCATCAGTACTACTCTACACAGGCTGCCATCAATACTACTCTACACAGGCTGCCATCAATATTACTCTACACAGGCTGCCATCAGTACTACTCTACACAGGCTGCCATCAGTACTACTTTACACAGGTTGCCATGAATACTACTCCATACAGGCTGCCATCAGTACTACTCTACACAGGCTGCCATCAATACTACTCCACACAGGCTGCCATCAGTACTACTCTACACAGGCTGCCATCAGTACTACTCTACACAGGCTGCCATCAATACTACTCTAAACAGGCTGCCATCAGTACTACTCTACACAGGCTGCCATCAGTACTACTCCACACAGGCTGCCATCAATACTACTCCACACAGGCTGCCATCAATACTACTCTACACAGGCTGCCATCAATACTACTCTACACAGGCTGCCATCAATACTACTCCACACAGGCTGCCATCAGTACTACTCTACACAGGCTGCCATCAGTACTACTCTACACAGGCTGCCATCAATACTACTCTAAACAGGCTGCCATCAGTACTACTCTACACAGGCTGCCATCAGTACTACTCTACACAGGCTGCCATCAATACTACTCTAAACAGGCTGCCATCAGTACTACTCTACACAGGCTGCCATCAATACTACTCCACACAGGCTGCCATCAATACTACTCTAAACAGGCTGCCATCAATACTACTCCACACAGGCTGCCATCAGTACTACTCTACACAGGCTGCCATCAATACTACTCCACACAGGCTGCCATCAATACTACTCTACACAGGCTGCCATCAATACTACTCTACACAGGCTGCCATCAATACTACTCTACACAGGCTGCCATCAGTACTACTCTACACAGGCTGCCATCAATACTACTCTACACAGGCTGCCATCAGTACTACTCCACACAGTCTGCCATCAGTACTACTCTACACAGGCTGCCATCAGTACTACTCCACACAGGCTGCCATAAATACTACTCTACACAGGCTGCCATCAGCACTACTACACACAGGCTGCCATCAATACTACTCTACACAGGCTGCCATCAGCACTACTCCACACAGGCTGCCATCAGTACTACTTTACACAGGCTGCCATCAATACTACTCCACACAGGCTGCCATCAGTACTACTCTACACAGGCTGCCATCAATACTACTCTACACAGGCTGCCATCAATACTACTCTACACAGGCTGCCATCAATACTACTCTACACAGGCTGCCATCAATACTACTCTACACAGGCTGCCATCAGTACTACTCTACACAGGCTGCCATCAATACTACTCCACACAGGCTGCCATCAATACTACTCTACACAGGCTGCCATCAGTACTACTCTACACAGGCTGCCATCAATACTACTCCACACAGGCTGCCATCAATACTACTCTACACAGTCTGCCATCAATACTACTCTACACAGGCTGCCATCAATACTACTCTACACAGGCTGCCATCAGTACTACTCTTCACAGGCTGCCTTCAATACTACTCTACACAGGCTGCCATCTATACTACTCTACACAGGCTGCCATCACTACTACTCTACACAGGCTGCCATCAATACTACTCTACACAGGCTGCCATAAATACTACTCCACACAGGCTGCCATAAATACTACTCTACACAGGCTGCCACCAATACTACTCCACACAGGCTGCCATCAATACTACTCTACACAGGCTGCCATCAGTACTACTCTACACAGGCTGCCATCAGTACTACTCTACACAGGCTGCCATCAATACTACTCTACACAGGCTGCCATCAGTACTACTCTACACAGGCTGCCATCAGTACTACTCTACACGGGCTGCCATCAGACTACTTGCCTTCCAGGACACCTACACCACCCGATGTCACAGGAAGGCCATCAAGATCATCAAGGACAACAACCACCCGAGCCACTGCCTGTTCACCCCGTTATCATCCAGAAGGTGAGGTCAGTACAGGTGCATCAAAGCAGGGACCGAGAGACTGAAAAACAGCTTCTATCTCAAGGCCATCAGACTATTAAACAGCCACCACTAACATTGAGTTGCTGCTGCCAACACACTGACTCAACTACAGCCACTTTAATAATGGAAATTGATGGAAATTGGTGTAAAAATACAGTGCCTTGCGAAAGTATTCGGCCCCCTTGAACTTTGCGACCTTTTGCCACATTTCAGGCTTCAAACATAAAGATATAAAACTGTATTTTTGTGAAGAATCAACAACAAGTGGGACACAATCATGAAGTGGAACGACATTTATTGGATATTTCAAACTTTTTTAACAAATCAAAAACTGAAAAATTGGGCGTGCAAAATTATTCAGCCCCTTTACTTTCAGTGCAGCAAACTCTCTCCAGAAGTTCAGTGAGGATCTCTGAATGATCCAATGTTGACCTAAATGACTAATGATGATAAATACAATCCACCTGTGTGTAATCAAGTCTCCGTATAAATGCACCTGCACTGTGATAGTCTCAGAGGTCCGTTAAAAGCGCAGAGAGCATCATGAAGAACAAGGAACACACCAGGCAGGTCCGAGATACTGTTGTGAAGAAGTTTAAAGCCGGATTTGGATACAAAAAGATTTCCCAAGCTTTAAACATCCCAAGGAGCACTGTGCAAGCGATAATATTGAAATGGAAGGAGTATCAGACCACTGCAAATCTACCAAGACCTGGCCGTCCCTCTAAACTTTCAGCTCATACAAGGAGAAGACTGATCAGAGATGCAGCCAAGAGGCCCATGATCACTCTGGATGAACTGCAGAGATCTACAGCTGAGGTGGGAGACTCTGTCCATAGGACAACAATCAGTCGTATATTGCACAAATCTGGCCTTTATGGAAGAGTGGCAAGAAGAAAGCCCTTTCTTAAAGATATCCATAAAAAGTGTTGTTTAAAGTTTGCCACAAGCCACCTGGGAGACACACCAAACATGTGGAAGAAGGTGCTCTGGTCAGATGAAACCAAAATTGAACTTTTTGGCAACAATGCAAAACGTTATGTTTGGCGTAAAAGCAACACAGCGCATAACCCTGAATACACCATCCCCACTGTCAAACATGGTGGTGGCATCATCATGGTTTGGGCCTGCTTTTCTTCAGCAGGGACAGGGAAGATGGTTAAAATTGATGGGAAGATGGATGGAGCCAAATACAGGACCATTCTGGAAGAAAAAATGATGGAGTCTGCAAAAGACCTGAGACTGGGACGGAGATTTGTCTTCCAACAAGACAATGATCCAAAACATGAAGCAAAATCTACAATGGAATGGTTCAAAAATAAACCTATCCAGGTGTTAGAATGGCCAAGTCAAAGTCCAGACCTGAATCCAATCGAGAATCTGTGGAAAGAACTGAAAACTACTGTTCACAAATGCTCTCCATCCAACCTCACTGAGCTCGAGCTGTTTTGCAAGGAGGAATGGGAAAAAAATTCAGTCTCTCGATGTGCAAAACTGATAGAGACTTACCCCAAGCGACTTACAGCTGTAATCGCAGCAAAAGGTGGCGCTACAAAGTATTAACTTAAGGGGGCTGAATAATTTTGCACGCCCAATTTTTCAGTTTTTGATTTGTTAAAAAAGTTTGAAATATCCAATAAATTTCGTTCCACTTCATGATTGTGTCCCACTTGTTGTTGATTCTTCACAAAAATACAGTTTTATATCTTTATGTTTGAAGCCTGAAATGTGGCAAAAGGTCGCAAAGTTCAAGGGGGCCGAATACTTTCGCAAGGCGCTGTATATCAGTAGCCACTTTAAACAATGCTACTTAATATAATGTTTACATACCCTACATTACTCATCTCATATGTATATGCATATACTGTACTCTATATCATCTACTGCATCTTTATGTAATACATGTATCACTAGCCACTTTAAACTGTGCCACTTTGTTTACATACCCTACATTACTCATCTCATATATATATACTGTACTCTATACCATCTACTGCAACTTGCCTATGCCGCTCTGTACCATAACTCATTCATATATCTCTATGTACATATTATTTATCCCTTTACACTTGTGTGTATAAGGTAGTAGTTTTGGAATTGTTAGGTTAGATTACTCGTTGGTTATTACTGCATTGTCGGAACTAGAAGCACAAGCATTTCTCTCCACTCGCATTAACATCTGCTAACCATGTGTATGTGACAAGTAAATTTGATTTGTTTCAGGTCACTGGACTGTTATACTATTAGGTTTTTTGTAGCATTAACAATTATTCTGTATGGATTCCATTATCCGTATGGAAATACTACGAGGCCATTTTGACCCTAAACAAGAACATAGGCCTACTGAAAACCTCAAGCGTTTCTTTGTGTCTGTCCGTAAGGCCTCTTCTCACCTCTCATAGCGGTGTTTACAGCAGACTCTCTCATTACACCAGTCACATCACCTCACACACTCTCTTTCTCTTTGTCTTCCTCTTCCTCTATCATGTCCGTCTGTCTGTCTGGGGCAGTTAGCCTGACCTACTGACCCCTCTTATCCAATGAGCACTCAGACAGACAGACAGACTGGGTTGTGTTTTAGTCACGCGTAGAGACAAGCAGAGACACCCTGACTGATCCACTGGTTCCCTCTAGAGAGGGCTAAGACATAACACACAAACAAACTCACATCAGTGTGTTTCACCGTGAGGAAATAAAAGGATGTGAGAAAAGCAGAGAGCTACTACTAGCCCTTGATCAAAGAGTATACTGAGCCACAGAGGAGACACTCAGTCAATCCACAAGCGCTATGGGTGGATCTGGAGATGAGAGCACATGGGCAACGCTGGTGGACATTCTGTGCATAGCCCATGAAACCATGAAGTTTCACTTTGCAATTCTACAGTTGAAGCGTAAATAAACTATTTCCCCTGCCATTACTCTCATTGTATATCTGAACGAAAAAAATGGGTGTGTTACAAAATCCCTGAAACTTCAAAACTAGAATCTGCAGTTGCTACATACATTTTTGGATTTATAAATTATACCCATTGATTCTTGAAGAATATAACTTGTTATCTTAGTTCAACTGTCATACCCCATCAGATCACAAAATATAAGGTTTGCTTTACTTCACTGTTTGTAAAACAACATACATGTAAATAACACTGTATAGCCTCAAAACATGGTTAACACCATAATGTTGATATCATGGATGGACAGTCCTTGCCTCCATTGCTTTGTCTATGAATTTGAGAACAGTTACATTCCAGCTTTAATATGTAAATATGGTCACAGAGCAGTGCTTAGCAGTGGGGGTTAACTTGGGATCTGGTAATGTCTGTCTGGTGTCTGGGTCCTGGGGAGCCTAACTAGCAGGCTGTTTTCTGCTTGTCCAGTTCTGTAGACCCCTGCTCCTCTGACTGTGCCCTGCCAATGCCCTCTCCCCCTCCCTGTCCCCCTCCTCTACCCCTGTAGAGAACTCTTTCTCTGTCTACTGCTCTCTGTTCTAGTCCACACTCTCCCTCTCCCTGTCCCCCTCCTCTACTCCTGTAGAGAACTCTTTCTCTGTCTACTGCTCTCTGTTCTAGTCCCCCTCTCCCTCTCCCTGTCCCCCTCCTCTACTCCTGTAGAGAACTCTTTCTCTGTCTACTGCTCTCTGTTCTAGTCCACCCTTTCCCTCTCCCTGTCCCCCTCCTCTACCCCTGTAGAGAACTCTTTCTCTGTCTACTGTTCTCTGTTCTGGTCCACCCTTTCCCTCTCCCTGTCCCCCTCCTCTAACCCTGTAGAGAACTCTTTCTCTGTCTACTGCTCTCTGTTCTAGTCCCCCCTCTCCCTCTCCCTGTCCCCCTCCTCTAACCCTGTAGAGAACTCTTTCTCTGTCTACTGTTCTCTGTTCTAGTCCCCCCTCTCCCTCTCCCTGTCCCCCTCCTCTAACCCTGTAGAGAACTCTTTCTCTGTCGACTGCTCTCTGTTCTAGTCCACCCTCTCCCTCTCCCTGTCCCCCTCCTCTAACCCTGTAGAGAACTCTTTCTCTGTCGACTGCTCTCTGTTCTAGTCCACCCTCTCCCTCTCCCTGTCCCCCTCCTCTACCCCTGTAGAGAACTCTTTCTCTGTCTACTGCTCTCTGTTCTAGTCCCCCTCTCCCTCTCCCGGTCCCCCTCCTCTACCCCTGAAGAGAACCCTTTCTCTGTCTACTGCTCTCTGTTCTAGTCCACCCTCTCCCAGTCCTCTCACCCATTCTTCTCACCTCTTGATGCAACCCATCGAGCCTCCAGCCTTAACCACACTTCATCCTCCCCATCTCCCTTCAGTGCCCTTCTGATGCTGTCCATTCCTACTCATATAGCCCTTCTCGTCACCTTTCTCCTCTGTCGTTCTCTTTCCTTGTCTTTCCCTCTCTCCTCTCCCTATGGAGTGGGCTAACTGTCTGTGAGACAGTGGGAGTTTGGTGAAAGGGGCAGAAGTGGGGCCAAGGGTATGACTGGAACACAATCCCATACTAATGGATATGTGAGACCATCAGAGAGTATAAAACATTTAGAAACAAATGCAGGATTTCCCCCAGTGATTCCTGTGGTCTTCTGACAACCTCAGAAAGCATAAGAAGAAAACAACCACGAAACAGAGATTACACTGACAAATGAAATATAGTAGCAATGCGATTACTGTTGTGTGAACATTAAGATCGTTAACAATGTGTGTGAGCATTATAATGGGCAGATTAAGGCTGCTGTTTCAGGCGTCTCTCTGCTCTCTGATGGAGGTTAATCGTAAGGCTGTGCCTTGTTTGGCTCCTCTGCTCCCCCTGGTCTCCTGTTTCCTTTCAGAGAGAGAGAGAGAGAGATCCTCTGTGTTCTGTTCCTCTTACTGATAAATAAGCAATAGGGCGAGATAGAAGAGCTCCTCAATGCAACGCACAGTCAAGCTGAAATATTAATCATCATTGTTATGGGACAGAGAGGGAAATCGCTGCGGGGAGGAGAAGGAAAATGTATATGTTCTGGTATCAAATGATGCGAGAGAAACAACCTTTTACACCAAGCAGTGCTTTTCAATGCCATACAACAACTGCAATCATATTTAAAGCAATTTCCAAAATTGTGTGTCCTTCCTGTGTGCTTCAGTTATTTCCATAGATAGGAGAAATTAACATGGTTGACGCTACATTAAAAATGCACTCTAAAAACGTTAGTATAATTTCAGCCAGCAGTTACAAGTTGTGCTCACAAGCCAAAACGAGTCACAGTTTTTGTGTACTACATCATCCATTTCATGTGATATTTTACACATTTTGTAATTTGTATGATATTTTACAAATCCAATTTGTGCATTATGTGTAAAAATAAAAGTGCTTAACCCAGAGTGCATCTTTAAGTCTATTGTAGGGCTACAAGGACCATCACTAACAAGGAAAGCAGGGGAAAGGGGTAGGTGCTACTACGTAGGTCAAGGAAAACATACAGCATGTAGGTGAAGGGATAGGGACCCAAATGGAATCAAGCCTCAGGGAGCATGTCAGGGTAACTGTCTACTCATACCAGTCAGCACTGACAAAGGAGATGCCATCTAAACTAATCATATTTGAGGAATTGCATTACTTAAACCAATCATATCTAAGTAAACTGGTGATAGCAATTAGGGACAGTCATGAGGTGATACACAGTGAATTACATTGTCAGACTAATGTCAATGTTGCCAGAGCAATATACTCAATAATACAACACTAACTATCTATGCAGAATACAGAGGTTATACAACACTACATCGCAAGACCACAAGACCTTTTCGGAACCAAAAACCCCTTAGGCTTTATGCTGTTATAGTCTGTCCTATCAGCCCAATACTGACAAACCAATATATCCTGCACATCAGCTGTATCTCCCAGACACACACAGTTCTGCCCTACAGCATCTACGGCCAACTGGAACTGAATCATCCTGACATCTCCGTGCGTGTGTGTGTCTGGGTGTGTGTCTGGGTGTGTGTGTGCGTGTGTGTGTGTGTGCAAGGCTGCTTTTATATCAGGACTGGACCAGCTGAGCTGAAAAAGTTCACTGCGGTACAAAAATACACTTATGACGCACTTTTTATTTCTCTGTCTCATTCTCTCTCCCTCTCCATACTCATTCAGGATTATAAGGTAAGAGTTTATTTCAATCACTTTTAGGCAATACCAAAATACACCTACAAAAACAGAAACATTCACTTTGTACAAAAATATGATTCTTTGTTCATTCCAGACATAATACATGATTATTATAGTAGCAGTAGAATAGGTCATAGCTAAGCTTATCTAGAGCAGGCAGTTTCTCCTGTACATGTTATAGAAGTATTTACAGTCATTCAACATGAATGCATCTGATTAACACACACTACTGACCGATGGGCCACATCTCAATAGGATCAAATAGGGTCATGGCTAGAAGGGATGCAGCGAAGTTCAGTGACATCACACACTTGTTGTGAACTCAGACCATACTGGCTTAGCCATGTCACCCATGATACTAGTCAGTATTTAACGTCCATCCATGTCTGAGGACGACGGGAGATGACGTGGAAACTGGCCACTAGGGACAACAGGGAACACTGGTTTTGCTAGGGTGTTGTGGACGGGAATGGTGGATAAGCATCTGCGTCAGATTGAAAGTTCAAATCTAGCAAAAGAAAGTAATTTTTGTTTCAAGCCTATCCAAAAAACTTAACCGTTACCCTTAACCTTATTACCCTAACCTTAACCATTCGAAGTTAATGACTAACCTTGAGAATTTGGAGTTAATGCCTGAACTTAACGTTAAACACTTCGAAATCTGATATTTGGAACAATTTAAAAAAAAATGCTGTGTTTGTGAAAAATGGACAAATTCCAAACTCTCACGGGAGTTTGAAATCACATTTGACATTAGCTGCATCCCTTCTAGCCACAACCATAAAACAGTAAAAGCACTGAGACAATATTGAGATACAAACCTGGTCACAGCCAGAGGTATCATGGGTAGTGTAGTTTGAAAAGCCAGACCTATGTAAGTCCTATGAGTGTTTGACTGGTATAAAATACGATCATACCTGTGACAGCAGTCTACTCTTAGCAGTCTACACCCTCATTGAACCCTTTTTGGTTGCAAGTAGAACCATTTTGGTTCAAGGTACAACTCTTTCTACAGAGGCTCCTACATGGAACCCAAAAAGGTTCTAGCTGGAAGCAGAAAGGGCTCTCCTATGGGGACAGCCAAAGAACCCTATTGGAATATTTTTTTTCTAAGATTGTATTGTGGTCCCTATAACTTTCCCTCAAGTATAACTACTTGTTTGATCATCTTACCCATGGCCCCCCTTTACCACTATAAACATTGATGGTTTCCCCTAATGACACTTTTTGTGACTGCTGTTCTCCCTCCTCCTTTTTGGTATCCTCACCAGCTCAACCTCTCCTCTGCCTCACTACCCTCTGTCCATCCATCTCTTTATCCCTCTCTCCATTCCTCTCTCCATTCCTCTGTCCGTGGTGTCGTCTGTTCCTGCTTTTCTTCAGCTCCTGGATGTGTTTCCATTTCCCCACCCCCTGCCCTCTTCCACCTCTCCTATTGGCCGGCCTCTTCTCCAGCCAAAGCGAATCACAGTACTCCTCCAGCGAGCCCATGGGAGAACTCATCACACGCAGGTAGTCCTTATAGCGCTGACGAGACTCTGCCCCGGGGCGAACCTCAACACTGGGGACCTTGCTGGGCTTTGGCCGCCCGTCAAGATGCCCGTATGAAATGAGGCGCAGCGTGAGGCGGAGCAGAGTGTGTGTGAAGTGTGTGTGCTCCTGTGCCATACACACGTACATGCCGGCATCGGCAGGATGGAGGGAGCGAATGAGGAGACCTTGGCCTGTATGGACCACTCTGTCATCTGGCCTCACCTGGGAGAGGGGGTGAGATTACAGAATATTAGCTATAAACATTCATATAGTACTCTACAGAGACAACCCAGCAAACCGGAAACATTAGCTAAAATTCCCAGTTCTAGTTAGGGTTTTATCTAACATTAGTATGATAACTTCGCAAAAACATTTAAGGAATGTATAAAACAACCACCACAGAACATTCCCCAAACGTCCTCATTAGGTTTCCAGGTATAATAACATAGTGTATGAATGAATTTGCTATGAATTTCATAAATTACTTATTTGGAAATTGTGGAAAATTGTGCAACATTGTGGGAATGTTCTGTGCATATTCTTGCAACATCCCAGACAGCGCCCATAATTGAATTAAATGTTCTGGGACCCTTTAAAGAACATAGACCAGGTGTTCTGGCAACATTCTTACACCATTATAGGAATGTCTTGTTCAACCTAACTTAAACATTGTATGAATGTCATCACAACTGAGCATATTTTGTGCTTTGGGAACCTCATTGTTCCCACAACCTAATTAAATGTTCTGGGAACCTTTAAAGAACACAGAAAGTCTGTTCTGTCAGACATTATCGGAATGTCAGCACAACTGGACAGTCATAGCCCCACAATGTTCCCACAACCTAAAGAAACATTCTGGGAACCTTTAAACACATTAAACGTGTTCTAGGAACGTTCTTGCAACATCAGGCAAATGTTTTATACAAACATTCTATAATCATCAGCATGACAAGTGGGCTTCCGAGTCGCACAGTGGTCTAAGGCACTGCATCTCAGAAGAGTCACTACAGACACCCTGGTTAGAATTGAGGCTGTGTCACAACCGGACGTGATTGGGAGTCCCATAGGGTGCTGCAGAACTGGCCCAGGGTCGTCCGGGTTTGGCCGGTGTAGGCCGTCATCGTAAATAAGAATTCGTTTTTAACTGACTTGCCAAGTTAAATAAAGGTTAAATAAAAATTATTGTACAGTTTTTGTGTTTTTAGAACATTTGCTGCGACCTAACGGATGTTCTGGGAACTTTCACAGAACTGATTTTGGTTTGCTGGGAACCATCTAGAATAGGAATTGGACAGACTGGACATTGGACAGACTTTAAGCCTAACTCACCAAGAAAAAATAAGCAGGGAAATAAGCAAGAAAACCTTAACAAACCTATATGATTGGTATGAAACATATGGAATGTATGATCTCTGGCCTAACAGGGATACCAGACCTATCGGCACCAGATCGTAACCCTTCAACAACATCTCACACACTCCAATACCTCCCACAGTGTCACAAACACACGGCTAATTTGTACCCAAGGTGTTTTAAGCACGGCAATGACCCTTGGAACAGGATGCACATTAAGGGTTTGGATGCGGTGTGTGTTAACTGATGGGGTCAGAGGTGTGTGTGTGTGTGTCAGGGTCAGCGGTGCTAGCATATCAGAGTGATAATGATCCTTTCTTCATGCTCACTAACATCTACCATGATTCATCAGGTGGCATGGCCTAAAACAACACAGCTGGGCTGTGTGTGTGTGTGACTGAGATAAAGAGGAAGCAAGCGGGAGTGCTTTAATGCATACTTCCCCCCTCAGGCTGCTCTCTTACCACCTGCCAGAGGTTAATAAACTGAAAACACAGACAGTTTTACATTTTAGTCATTTAGCATATGCTCTTATCCATAGTGACTTACATTTCATTTACATTTTTTTTAGGTGGGACAACTGCATATCTCAGTCAGAGTAAGTACATTTTTATCAATAAAGTATCAATATCAGCAGAATCAGAGCAAGTAAGGGGGTAAAAGGAAAGTGTGAGTGTTAGTTCACAAAAGGCTTTTTGGGGGGCGGGAGGTGGCTGAGGAGGGGGTGTGAGGGAGGGTACTGTGGGATTATTTAGATATTATTTGAAGAGGTAGGGTTGCAGATGCTTTTGGAAGAGAGGCAGTTCCTCTTGCTCCTCTGTAGGCAAACACCATGTTCTTGTAGTGGATGCGATTTTCGTCTGGAAGTCAGTGGAGTGTGCTGAGGAGCGGGGTGACATGGGATGAGCGGGGTGACACGGGAGGAGCGGGGTGACACAGGAGGAGCGGGGTGACACGGGATGAGCGGGATGACACGGGATGAGTGGGATGACACGGGAGGAGCGGGGTGACACAGGAGGAGCGGGGTGACACGGGAGGAGCGGGGTGACACAGGAGGAGCGGGGTGACACGGGAGGAGCGGGGTGACACGGGAGGAGCGGGGTGACACGGGATGAGCGGGATGACACGGGATGAGTGGGATGACACGGGAGGAGCGGGGTGACACGGGAGGAGCGGGGTGACACGGGATGAGCGGGGTGACACGGGAGGAGCGGGGTGACACGGGAGGAGCGGGGTGACACAGGAGGAGCGGGGTGACACGGGAGGAGCGGGGTGACACAGGAGGAGCGGGGTGACACAGGAGGAGCGGGGTGACACTGGAGGAGCGGGGTGACACGGGAGGAGCGGGGTGACATGGGAGGAGCGGGGTGACACAGGAGGAGCGGGGTGACACGGGAGGAGCGGGGTGACATGGGAGGAGCGGGGTGACACGGGATGAGCGGGGTGACACGGGAGGAGCGGGGTGACATGGGAGGAGCGGGGTGACACGGGAGGAGCGGGGTGACACGGGAGGAGCGGGGTGACACGGGAGGACCGGGGTGACACGGGAGGAGCGGGGTGACACGGGAGGAGCGGGGTGACACGGGAGGAGCGGGGTGACACGGGAGGAGCGGGGTGACACGGGATGAGCGGTGGTGACACGGGATGAGCGGGGTGACACGGGAGGAGCGGGGTGACACGGGAGGAGCGGGGTGACACGGGATGAGCGGGGTGACACGGGATGAGCGGTGGTGACACGGGAGGAGCGGGGTGACATGGGAGGAGCGGGGTGACACGGGATGAGCGGTGGTGACACGGGAGGAGCGGGGTGACATGGGAGGAGCGGGGTGACACGGGAGGAGCGGGGTGACACAGGATGAGCGGGGTGACACGGGAGGAGCGGGGTGACACGGGAGGAGCGGGGTGACACGGGAGAACTGGTGAAGATGGAACAGCAGGCGTGCTGCAGGGTTCTGGATAAGTTGCAGGGGTTTGATGACACAAGCTGGGAGCACAGCCAACAGCGAGTTGCAGTAGTCCAGACGGGAACTGACAAGTTTCTGGATTAGGACTTGCGCCACTTCCTGTGTGAGGTAGGGTCGTACTCTATGGGTGTTGAAGAGCATGAACCTGCAGGAGCGAGTCACTGCTTTGATGTTTGCAAAGAACGACAGGGTGTTGTCCAGGGAAAGGCCAAGGTTATTTGCACTCTGGGCAAGGGACACCGCAAGGCCTCCCTGGTAGGAAGAGACACTCCATTTGTCGATGTTGAGCTTGAGTTGGTGGGCCGACATCCAAACTGAGATATATATACCAGGTACGCACAGATGCTTTTTGCCACCTGGATGTCAGAAGGGGGGAAGGAGAAAAGTAGTTGAGTGTCATCAGCATAGCTATGATAGGAGAGACCATGTCAGGATATGACGGAGAAGAGGAGAGAAGAGGAGAAGAAAAGTAGTTAAACCGGCCTAGAACCGAAACCTGGGGGACATCAGTAGTGAAAGCACGTGGTGCAGACACAGATCTTCTCCATGTCTCCTCGTAGAATGGTCCTGCCAGGTAGGATGCAATCCAAGAGTGTGCAGAGACTGAGACGCCCCGCCCTGAGAGGGTGGAGAGGATGATCTGATAGTCTGAGACGCCCCGCCCTGAGAGGGTGGAGATGATGATCTGATAGAGTCTGAGATCCCCAGCCCTGAGAGGGTGGAGATGATGATCTGATAGAGTCTGAGATCCCCAGCCCTGAGAGGGTGGAGAGGATGATCTGATAGAGTCTGAGATCCCCAGCCCTGAGAGGGTGGAGAGGATGATCTGATAGAGTCTGAGATCCCCAGCCCTGAGAGGGTGGAGAGGATGATCTGATAGAGTCTGAGATCCCCAGCCCTGAGAGGGTGGAGAGGATGATCTGATAGAGTCTGAGATCCCCAGCCCTGAGAGGGTGGAGAGGATGATCTGATAGAGTCTGAGATCCCCAGCCCTGAGAGGGTGGAGAGGATGATCTGATAGAGTCTGAGATCCCCAGCCCTGAGAGGGTGGAGAGGATGATCTGATAGAGTCTGAGATCCCCAGCCCTGAGAGGGTGGAGAGGAGGATCTGATAGAGTCTGAGATCCCCAGCCCTGAGAGGGTGGAGAGGATGATCTGATAGAGTCTGAGATCCCTAGCCCTGAGAGGGTGGAGAGGATGATCTGATAGAGTCTGAGATCCCCAGCCCTGAGAGGGTGGAGAGGATGATCTGATAGAGTCTGAGATCCCCAGCCCTGAGAGGGTGGAGAGGAGGATCTGATAGAGTCTGAGACGCCCCGCCCTGAGAGGGTGGAGAGGATGATCTGATAGAGTCTGAGATCCCCAGCCCTGAGAGGGTGGAGAGGATGATCTGATAGAGTCTGAGATCCTAAGCCCTGAGAGGGTGGAGAGGATGATCTGATAGAGTCTGAGATCCCCAGCCCTGAGAGGGTGGAGAGGAGGATCTGATAGAGTCTGAGATCCCCAGCCCTGAGAGGGTGGAGAGGATGATCTGATAGAGTCTGAGATCCCCAGCCCTGAGAGGGTGGAGAGGAGGATCATGGAGTCGAAGGCAGCAGATAGATCTTGGAGGATGAGAACAGAGGAGAGAGAGTCAGCTTTGGCAGTGTGGAGAGCCTCCATCACACAGAGAAGAGCAGTCTCGGTTGAGTGACCCGTCTTGAAGAGTGACTGGTTAGGATCAAGAAGATTGTTCTGAGAGAGATAGCGAGAGTGTTGGTCAGAGATAGCATGCTCAACAGTTTTGGAAATAAAAGAAAGAAGGGATGTATAATCTGTAGTTTTTGACATCAGAGAGTCTTGGTTTCTTGAGGAGGGGAGCAACACTGGCCATTTTGAAGTCAGAGGGGACGCATCCAGTGGATGAGTTGATGAGGGAAGTGAGGAATGGGAGAAGGTCTCCAGAGATGGTCTGGAGAAGGGAGGAAGAGATGGGGTCGAGCGGGCAGGTTGTCGTGCGGCCGGACCTCACTAGTTTCTCATCTGGAGAGAGGGGAGAAAGAGATCAAGGCATAGGGTAGTTGTGTGAGTGAGACCAGTGGACTCATTAGGCTGAGTAAATGAGGAGAGGATGTTGTTAACCTTCTTTTCAAAGTTGTTGACAAAGTCGTCCGCAGAGAGAGGAGGGAGGGGGATTGTCAGAGGATTAAGGAGGGAAGATAAGGTGGAAAAGAGTTTCCTGGGATTAGAGGAAGAAGCTTGTAGAGCGATAGAAAGTGGCATTAACAGTGGATAAAGAGGAAAAAAAGGTGGAGAGGAGGGAGTGAACATACGATAGGTACTCCGGATGTTTAGTTTTCCTCCATTTTCACTTAGCTGCCCGCAGCCCTGTTCTGTAAGCTTGCAATGAGTCACTCAGCCACAGAGCAGGAGGGAAGGGCAGAGTCGGACAGGAGGAAAGGTGACAGTGGGAGTTATAGGATGCGGAAAGGAAGGAGAGCAGGGTTGATGAGGCAGAACCAGGAGATAGGAGGTAGATGGATTTAGCAGAAGAGAGTGATGATAGGATAGAAGAGGAGAGAGTAGCGGAAGAGAGAGAGCGAGGATTGTGATGGCAATTGACCATCTGGGTAGGGGCTGAGTGGTTAGGATTTGAGGAAAGGGGGAAAACAATTGTGATCCGAGACTTGAAGGGGGGTTTCAGTGAGGTTAGTAGGCGAACAGCCTCTAGTAAAGATGAAATCAAGCATATTGCCTGCCTTGTGAGTGGGAGGGGACTGGGTGAGGTAAAAATAGGCAAGGAGGGGAATCAAAGAGTTGGAAAGAAATGAATCGAAGGCAGACATCGGGATGTTGAAGTCGGCCAGTACAAAGAGCGGTGAGCCACCGGTCAGGAAATTAGCTTATCAAGGTGTCAAGATCAATTGAGGAACTCGCTAAAGGCATCTGGTGGGCGATAGATGACAACAATGTAAATCGTGAGAGGACATGTGACAGTGACAGCATGGAATTCAAATTAGGAGATGGACAGATGAGTGAGAGACTAAAGAGAAAATCAATTTCTGCATTTAGGTGAAATGAGTAGCCCTGTGCCAGTACCGCGATGACAAAATGCTCTTGGACTATGAGAGAATACATAGTCCGATGACAAGAGAGCAGCTGGAGTAACATTGTTCTCTGGGGTGATTCATCTTTACGTTATGGGCCAAAAAGGCAGCATAGGCTGAGATGAACGTGGCGTTCTTGACCGCAGATCAGCAGGTCCAACCGCTGCTGGGGACCAGGAATTCCACATGGGTTGTTTGCGCAGGGTACATTAAATTAGAAGGGTTGCAGCCAAGGGGTGGGGAGCGTCTGTCAAGCTAACAGGTATAGCAAAGACACACAGTTGGCAAAGCTACAAAATAACTCTGAGATCTGAAAATAACTAGGTAAGATTCTCAAATGAGAGAGTGGTGTGGAGCCTTCCTCTCTTTCCTCCCTCGAACAGCTCCGCAGAACTGTCTTGGTTCTGGCGATGAGACCGCTGCCCACAGCTCCGCAGAACTGTCTTGGTTTTGGCGATGAGACCGCTGCCTACAGCTCCGCAGAACTGTCTTGGTTTTGGCGATGAGACCGCTGCCTACAGCTCCGGCTGAGCTAACAGAGGAGACTGGTCGTCTGAGGTCCTCTGTGGCTCAGTTGGTAGAGTATGGTGCCTTGCAACACCATGATAGTGGGTTTGATTCCTGGGACCATCTGTACTTAAAATGTATGCATGCATGACTGTAAGTCGCTTTGGATAAAAACCTAAAGGTCTTATTATATTAGACTGAAATACTAACACTAGTTTCCTACTGGAGGTGAAGAGTGCACTTCCCGGTACTAAATGCTGCCTGCCTAGGAGAGGAGAAACCACTCCCCCTCCAATAAAGCCACTGATTATCAAAACAACAGAATTCACAAATTGCCCTGCCCCTTAATCCTGGTTGACGTGTCAACAATCAGCTACAGGTTATGAGCAGTCAGCAGTTCACACACCAAGTAGCTATTGGTCAGACAGACAGCACTTAAAGTAGATGACACTAGCTAGCAAGAAGACAATACTAGACAACAACAGATGAAGACAACAATTCTATGTCTCACTCCTGGAGATATCAGGAGTCCTCTATATAGAATGAAGCTCACTGAGATGGAGCCTGGGAAGCTGGTTATATACTCAGAAAAGCAGTGAAACCACTACCCGTCCTATAGAGCCACTGACTACCAAAACAGTCCCAAATTGGCCTGCCCCTTAATCAGCTGTAAGTTATGAGCAGTCAGCAGTTCACACACCGAATAGGCTACTGGG
Organism: Oncorhynchus masou masou; assembly: GCF_036934945.1. Classification (NCBI taxonomy): domain Eukaryota; kingdom Metazoa; phylum Chordata; class Actinopteri; order Salmoniformes; family Salmonidae; genus Oncorhynchus; species Oncorhynchus masou. The sequence goes on from NC_088233.1 coordinate 30,318,144, forward strand.
AAGACATACTTAAAGCAGAAAATAAATATTGGTATCACTCCTGGAGATATAAGGAGTCCACTAGGTATAGATTGGAGTGCTTTGATGTGGAAGAGATCATTCATGTCCCACGCATTAAGGCCAGCTAGTCTGTGTGTGATGTGTGTGTGTGTGTGTGTGTGTGTGTGTGTGTGTGTGTGTGTGTGTGTCAGTCAGTAGAGTATCTCTCCATCTTGACATTGATGATGTGTACAACTCTACTACAGCTGTGATATGATGAGTCCGGATTCAGAAGTAAACATGGTAAGCCCAAATAAAGAGGTTCTACACTAGTACTTACCACAGTGCTATTAAACATACATCCTCTACAAAAGGGTCAGGAGGTTTCAGGAGGAATCTGAATGTAGTTTGTAGAGTGGAATGTATTTTTCACATAATTCTGACATGATACTTATTATGGTGAGAGGGAGAGAGGAGAAGGGGGAGAAGAAGGAAACAGATGAAAGAGGTCGGGGGCAGGTAGAAGGGAGGAAGGGATTGAGGAGAGGTCGGGGGCAGGTGGAAGGGATTGAGGAGAGGTCGGGGGCAGGTGGAATGAGACGGAGGACAGAGGGAAGAAGGGAAAGGCTGATGGGAGGAGTCTGAAATTATGAAATAAAAATAGGATGGAAAGTGAAATAAAACAGACATCACCTGCTACTATATGAAAGTCCAGCTGTAAGACCACCCACACAATATATAATAAAGGTTGATAAATGAAAGCTCCTCTAAAGGTCATTCCACCAGTAGCATGTATCTGGACAGCTGCTAGTGTGAATGTTGCTCTCTGTGGGACTTCTGTATAACATGTATCTACACCATTCAACATAGTCAGGGTCAAACTATTCCAGAGAGAGAACTCCTGCATCCAATCCTTCAACCTCCTTCCCATTGTGTTTCTAACACACATGGCCTTGCCTGGGCTATGGTTTCCCATGTGGGGGAACGCGGTTACGCACGCACACACACACACACACACACACACACACACACACACACACACACACACACACACACACACACACACACACACACACACACAGGAGGTGTTGACTAGACCAATCTCTATGGTCTGGTTCAGGAGATGAGTGTCAACCTCAATGAGCTGCTTTCCTCACCTCCCCTTTCCCACAAAAAACCTGTCTCAATCGTCTCACCTCCCCTTACCCCAAAAAAATGATGTCTCTCTCTCCTCATCTCCCCTTACCAAAACCTCCCCTCCCTGTCCCCTCCCCTCCCTTTCTCTTCACTTCACCTACCGGTTCCACTCCTCCAATACAAACACATGTATCTCCCAGTCTCCCTCTCTTTGTCCCTCTCTCTGTCCCTCTCCCTCTCAATTTCCCTCTAACTCTCCCTCTCTCTCTTCCAGTGTCTGGTCTCAGTCAGTCACCACCTCGACCAGAGACAAAAGTTTTAGAAGGTTAATTCGACTCATAACGACCAGTATGAGTTCAGGGAGCGAGGACGAAATAGGAGGATGAGGAATAGGAGAGTAGAGTAAGGAAGAGAGAGAGAATAAAAGAGAAAGAGAGTGATGGATGGACTGTGCTAGTGAATCACTATCTGTGATCTCCATCTGGAAGCCACTAGGGATTGACCGCTGGTCATCAGCTCTTTGTTCTACAAAGGTGAGAGTTGACAGTTGACTGTGTAGGTCTCAGACAAGGTTCAGGTATTCTTTGATGTTTAATGAGTAACCTTGTCTGAGACTTTTTAATGAGTAACCTTGTCTGAGATACTGTTACCTATTACCCTTCTCCTGACCTCCTCCTCTCCTCCTCCTCCCCTCTTCCTCTTCTTCCTCTTTCTACAGTAACCCCGGGGGTTCCAAAGTCAAACGGACCATTCTGGTAAAAACTAGAGTGAAAAACTCTCAGCTTCCGGTCAGAGGGCAACAGTGGACTCAGGTACACCACTTCAAATATTTAACCTTAAAATTGCTGACTGACTAGTAACGTTAAGACTCTGTTAGAACACTGTAACGATATATAACTGTGTAGACATCATTTGATATGAAGTGGATTGGTGAAAGCTTTGTAGTGAAACAGCTCACCTATTCAGTTGTGACAGATCAAGATCACTCCAAGGAAGAAAGGAGGGAAGGTGCATGACATAGTGACCGTACGAAAACAAGACTAAATCCTAGTCAAAATGGCCAGCATATCCGTTCGTCCCACTTTTGGACAGACGTTTCACCCAAGGGTTGATGTTTCCTCGCAGTAGAGACTTTCTCTTTCCGTAATCCTTTGTTTCCCCAGCCATGAGCAGTATATTATCTTTGTATTTGGGGGCAATGTGAAACAGAACAAGAGAAAGGAGCCCATAAACCGTGTAGAACATCTAAGCCCCCTCCAGGTTGTTGTGTTTGGGTGTGTTGTTATGCTGTTATGTAAGGGTATATGATGTAACAGAGAGAGTGTCTGTTCTAGGCAGTTAAATAGTCTGTGTATCAGACATGTGATGACTTATAACCTCTCTAGTAATGCTAGCACTGTAAGCCTCTGATAACACATTACTTACTACTTCTTCTTTGACCCCTCTCTACAATGTGTGTGTGTGTGTGTGTGTTCCCAAAAGAATAGTAAACAAACAAAAATATGACCAACTGGGAACATTTTGTTGATTTCTAGGGGGATTAGGGTTAAGGTTAGAATAAGTGTAAGGATTAGAATTAGGTTTAGGGTTAGGGGCTAGGGTTAAGGTTAGGTTTTGGGGTGAAGGTTGGGGTGAGGGTTAGATTTAGGGTTAGGAAGAATAGGATTTTGAATAGGACTGAATTTTGTGTCCCCACCAAGGGTAGTTGTATGTGTGTGGCCTATGTGTGTGTGTGTGCGTGTGCGTGTGTGTGTGCGTGCGTGCGTGCGTGTGTGTGTGCGTGTGTGTTCTGTCTCACCTCCTCTCTGTGTTCAGCTCCAGGTCTATGTATGAACCAGCGTGTGGTGGTCTGTTGTGATTTGGGGAGACACTCCAGGAAGGTCGAGTTATTCTCCACCCCAAACATTGTCCTCTCCTCCACCCTGCCTCCACGCAGAGCTGAGAACACAGAAATATATCCATAAAGTGTTAACATGTTATATTGTGATTGTCACGGTCGCACACCAACCCACACACCATGTAGAGGGAGTCAGAGCAGCAGTGTTGTTACTTACTGTCCTCTGTGTCCCAACACTGGCTGGATGGGTCTCCATGTTTGATGTCTTGTCTTCTGGCTCTCCTGTCAACACAAAACACATACATAAACACACACACACGCCGCAGGGTTAGGGGTGAGAGGTCAAGAAAGGTGACAAGGTCACATCCTGCTGTCAAGGCAATGTTTTACTCTTCGTAACACACAAAAGGTTTTCTCTCTGCATGCGTGTGTGTGTGTGTGCGTGTGTGTGTGTGTGTGTGTGTTGCTGTGAGTCCAGATCAGTTTTTTCCAGGGGCTTTCTATTACCTGTAACAGGAGTTACTTCAGGCAGTGATTGAAGCTGCTCTGTCTGTCCTGATAAACCTGGTCAATCTGTCTAACATGCTGAACATACTGACAACAACCATATATGGATAACACACTGAACCCAACAACTGACAACCACAGATACGTAAAGAACACACGGAACCCAATAGCCAAGCTGAACCCAATAGCCAAGTTGAACCCAATATACAAGTTGAATTCAATAGCCAAGATGAACCCAATATCCAAGTTGAACTCAATAGTCAAGTTGAACCCAATAGCCAAGTTGAACTCAATAGCCAAGATGAACCCAATATCCAAGTTGAACTCAATAGCCAAGTTGAACTCAATATCCAAATATTCAAGTGTTTTGGACAAAGACTAGAGATTCCAAAGCTGCCTCTCTCTCTGAAAGCTATGGATGGGTCTATTGGTGTTTACACAGTCAACCACCTACATCCTATAGATTTAGCTTGAACTTGAGATATATGCGTCCCTGTAATTTTCTCTGTTTTGCTCTCCCCTCTCTCACCATCTCTCGCTATCCCCCATAGATGTAGGTAATGTGTAGAGTTTTGTATTCTACAGCCTGTATGTCCTCAGATCAGTTTTCAAAGTACCACCAGGCACCAACCAACCACCCCCTCTATACCCCACAATGCAATAACATGACCCCTCCTCAGCCATAATGCAATAGTGTGACCCCAAAATATAGGGCAAACACACAAACACATATACACACATACACAAACACTCCATATAAACAAAGATGACAGACAGAAGGAGAATGACAGTACATTAATAATTAGCCCATCAGAGAGCTTCTAATCAGAGAGAGCAAGAGCGAGAGCGAGAGAGAGAGAAAGAGAGAGAGAGAGAGAGAGAGAGAAAAGTGGGTTAATGCCCTGTGGCAGAGAGAAACACGAAAGAAACAAAAGCAAACCAAAAACATATTTAGAAAGGTATGATAGAAACCTTCGCTCTTCTACGGATTCATTAAATCCTGCTAGTGGACGTCTACTCATACCTGATCTGAAAAGGAAGTCTGGACATGTCAGAGTTCATGACAAATGCCCTTCATTTCATGGATAACTAATAGGTCATCTATGGGTCCTGAGGCCTGCTATGTTTCAGATACCTCAGATGAAAGGAGTAACAATATGACAGCTGTTTTATATGTTCCTGTATAGTTTATATGTTCTTAACAACATGTTACAGAAACTATACAGGACATTATTGGGCATTTTCTGCACCATCATACACCTGAAAAAATGTGTGTGTATGTGTGTGTGTGTGGGGGTGTGTGTGCGTGTGTGTGTGTGTGTGGGGGGGGGGGTGGGTGCGTGCGTGTGTGTGGGGGTGTGGGTGTGGGTGTGTGTGCGTGCGTGCGTGCGTGCGTGTGTGTGTGTGTGCGTGCGTGCGTGTGTGCGTGTGTGTGTGTGCGTGTGTGTGGGTGCGTGTGCGTGTGCGTGTGTGTGTGTGGGGGTGTGGGTGTGGGTGGGTGTGTGTGTGTGTGTGCGTGTGTGTGTGTGTGTGTGTGTGTGTGTTCTACCTCTTGGATGCTGGGACGTATTGTGAGCAGGTGTGTCCGTCCCAGGCGCAGTAAGGATCTCTGGCAAGGCAACACTCTGCACACACCTGACCATACAGGTGACACCTGCTCAGGGACACCTGGGCTAGCCCCGCCCCCGAACCCACATACAGCTGTTGCTATGGAAACAGAGATGGGGACAACAAACTACATCAGGGAAGGATTCAGTCTAGCACACTTGTTTCAACTAATCACCTCGCTATATGTTGTTGCTGTTTACACTATAATATGGTTCATTGTGGGGAAGAGACCTGTGTTTTTCTGATCTCCATTTTTTTCATTGTATGTGTGTGTGTCCGTGCGTGCGCATGTGAGTTCACATATGTGATTTAGTACACCCACATATCCAGCAGCATATAGTACAGTACACTCGTAGAAAAAAAGAGGGTTCTACATGGAATCCAAAAGATTTCTACTTGGAACCAAAAAGGGTTTTTCTACGGGGACAGTCGAATAACCTTTTTGGAACCCTTTTTTGAAGAGTGTATCCTCAGGGTTCTCACCTCCAATATTATTATTACTGGAAGTCAGTCCCCATACCTTTAGAGGTGGTCTAAACAACAAAACCTTCAACAACGAGAGAGAGAGAGAGAGAGAGAGAGAGAGAGAGAGAGAGAGAGAGAGAGAGAGAGAGAGAGAGAGAGAGAGAGGTGTTTTGTATGGATCTGCCTGGACTCGTCTGAACCAGGGATTACAAAACAAACACTGGACGGAAATTTGGAAAACACTGGGGGATGGGTTGGGATGAGATGAACACGCACACACACACACACACACGCACACACACACACACACACACACACACACACACACACACACACACACACACACACACACACACACACACACACACACACACACACACACACACAGGCAGATGAAGGGAGGCTGTGATTGGAGTTGAACGGTCTGCTGACATCCCTGACCCTCAGATAGCGAGGGAGGAGGCGAGCAAGAGAGGGGAGGAGAAGGGAAGGAAAGAGGGAAGGTGGCTGTGGATGCTGCAGTAAACAAGAAATGTAGGGGAAGATAGAGATGGAAAGGAGGGATAGAGAGAAGAGGGGAGTTCTTACCTGTTTCGAAGAGATCGCCATACTCAGGATGGGAGTGGGAGCCTAGAGGAGAAAACACACATTATCTCCACTATACACACATACACACTGACTCCTACTTTCTACTTAATACATACAGTGTAGTCGTTAGCAAATTAGTTATGCTTGAGAAAAACCAAGCTCATTTTGAAGCTACGGAGATGGCCTCAGGTTAGGGAGTTCAACCAAGGAGTGTGTGAATCAACGAGAGAGAATAAACTCACTCTATGTCTGTCAAACTAGAGAAACACACCTCTCCTCTCTGTACCCCCAGAACTCCTGCTGTGTGTTTAGAATAGTAAGGTATTCATACTATACTGCTGTTTAAAGAGTTGACAACCCTTCAATCAAGAGATAATGTCAAAAAAAATGTAAAAAGCGAAATGAAAATGTTGGTTGATTAATATTAATTGACAAATCACCTTGACCTTGAATTCCAGGACAGAAGGAAATTCAGGATATTAGTTTTTTGTAGTATGAGTAACTACATACATATATAATTTTCTGCCTGCAGTGGAGATAATATGATTTAGAAAAAGTCAGTTATCTGCATCAGAGTGGTATACTGACAGATCGGGTGTATATGTATTCAACTTCTCCAAACCCTATGTGAATGAAGACAATATTTAAAGGTGTGTGTGTGTGTGTGTGTGTGTGTGTGTGCGTGTGCGTGTGCGTGTGCGTGTGCGTGTGTGTGTGTGTGTGTGTGTGTGTGTGTGTGTGTGTGTGTCTATTACCTGGAACACTGAGAGCTCCTCCAGAATCACCTCCTCAGTAGACCAGTTCTCCTGAGTAATGCTCACCACCTTTAGAACTGACCCAGCATCTGGACAACACACACATGTTTATATTTTCACATGCTTATGAAATACACACACATAATACTTCTCTTTCACTAGCTTTCTAGTGAGAGAGATGTACTGAAATGTGACTGCTTGGCTCCAAACAGACTATGATGTTGTAGCGCTATCTGCTGGTCAGTCTGAGCATGACAGCAAAGACAAGGGATTTATTTTTCTAAAGTGCCTTAAGGAAGTATTCACACCCCTTGACTTTTCACATATTTTGTTGTTTTAGAAGGTGAGATTAAAATGGATTTAAATGTCCTTTTTTGTCAACGATCTACACAAAATACTCTTTACTGTCATTTAGGTTAGCATTGTGGAGTAACTACAATGTTATTGATCCATCCTCAGTTTTCTTCTATCACGCCCACTAAACTCTGTAACTGTTTTAAAGTCAAAATTGAAATCCCTGAGTTTCCTGCATCTTTGGCAACTGAGTTAGGAAGGACGTCTGTATCTTTGTAGTGACTGGGTGTATTGATACACCATCCAAAGTGTCATTAATAACTTCACCATGCACCATCTACCAATAGGTGAGCTTCTTTGCAAAGTATTGGAAAACCTCCCTGGTCTTTGTGGTTGAGTTTGTGTTTGAAATGCACTGCTCGAATGAGGGACCTTAGAGATAGTTGTATGTGTAGGGTACAGAGATGAGGTAGTCATTAAAAAATCATGTTAAAAACTATTATTTCATGCAACTCATTTGTGACTTGTTAAGCAAATGTTTGCTCCTGAATTTATTTAGGCTTGTCATAACAAAGGAGTTGAATACTCATTGACTCAAGACATTTCAGATTTACATTTTTTATTAATTTATAAAAATGTCTAAAAACATAATTCCACTTTGAAGTTATGCTGTATTGTGTGTAGGCCAGTGACACAACATCTCAATTTAAATCAATTTTGAATTCAGGCTGTAACACAACAAAATGTGGAATATGTAAAGGGGTGTGAATACTTTCTGAAGGCTCTGTATGTTTCAACTTTCCCTACAACTTGTACCAATATCAGTTCTTTTAAAGTCTTGGTTCCAATTTTAGTCCGATTTTAGTTTACATTTTTTTCTAAGAGATTGACAGTTGGATAGGCTTTCCATAAGGTTTTGAATATCTTACCTATCAGATGAATGTCCTTTTCTGACTCAAATATGATAGGAGACATGGGATTTCATATGGAGCTCACACACAGAGTATCAACAGTACTGCAGGATGGAATTAAAACAACATCTAACATTCAAACAGTCTTAACATTTTCAGGTTAAAGAGGAAGGCTGAGAATAGAATGTTAGGGTTACTGAAAAGTGTGTGTGTTTGTGTCCATCTCTCACCTGTCCCCAGAAACATGACTTCATACTGTCCGTCCTCAGCCATGACGCGGTCCACCACTATCTGTGTCAGTGTGTAGTCGACACGTACACGCGTGAACACGGGTCGGCTGGTCAGGGGGTAGACGGAGCGGAACATGAGGGGGTGGAAGCGGATGAAACTGACCACCTCATCTGAGAAGTCTTTAGTGGTCCTTATCCTGGGATCATACGTCTTACTGGGACACTGGGGAAAGGGGATAGACAATCATGTTCAGACAGTCGGAAACTACCTCGAAGCAGATAGTCATCTAGATAAGTACCTTAAGGACTAATTTAGGAATTCCTGTCATTAAAGACTCACTTCAGCTGTTTTTGAACTTGTCTCCATCTGGTGGTGAACTGAAGTACTCCACAGATTCAGGTACATACCGCTACTTCTGGAGTTCACAACCCTTCTACCCAGTCTGTTCCTCCTATTATACAGTTATAAACCATCCCTCGATGGCGCAATGCATATCCACTCACACACATATACACACACATGCATGCATATACACAAATGTACCGACACATAAAGTGCATTCGGAAAGTATTCAGACATCTTGACATCTTTTCCATATTTTGTTACGTTACAGCCTTAATCTATAATGGATTAAATCATTTTCCCCCTCTCATCAATCTACACACAATGCCACAAAATGACAAAGCAAATGTATAAAAAATAAACAAATGAAGAAAAAAAATCACATTTACATAAGTATTCAACCCCTTTTAACTCTGTACTTTGTTGAAGCACATTTGGCAGTGATTAATTACATACTTAAGTTTTCTTGGCTATGACGCTACAAGCTTGGAAAACCTGTATTTGGGGAGTTTCTCCCATTCTTCTCTGCAGATCCTCTCAAGCTCTATCAAATTGGATGGGGAGTGTCGCTGTACTGCTATTTTCAGGTTTCTCTAGAGATGTTGGTGGAGTACCGCAGAGATGGTTGTTCTTCTGGAATGTTCTCCCATCTCCACAGAGAAACTGGAGTTCTGTCAGAGTGACCATCAGGTTCTTGGTCACCACCCTGACCAAGGCCCTTCTTCTCCGACTGCTCAATTTGCCCTGGGCAGCCAGCTCTAGGAAGAGTCTTGATGGTTCCACGCCACTGTGTTCTTGGGGACCTTAAATGCTGCAGAAATGTTTTGTTGACCTTCCCCAGATCTATGCCTCGACACAATCCTGTCTCGGAGCTAAACGGACAATTCCTTTGACCTCACGGCTGGGTTTTTGCTCTGACATGCACTGTCAACTGTGGACCTTATATAGACAGGTGTGTGCCTTTGCAAATAATGTTCAATCAATTGAATTTACCACAGGTGGACTCCAATCAAGTTGTAGAAACATCTCAAGGATGACCAATGGAAACAGGATGCACCTAAGCTCAATTTCGAGTCTCATAGCAAAGAGTGTGAATACTTATGTAAATAAGGTATTTCTGTTTTTTACTTGTAAAAAAACAACAGTTTTTACCTTGTCATATTGGGGTATTGGGGTATTTTGGAAAAAAAACTTTCCCGTTTTAAACAGGTTATTTTGTCAGAACAAGATGCTAGAATATGCATATGCGTATAATTTATAATAAGCTCTGGATAGAAAACACTCTAATGTTTCCAAAACTGTAAAGATATTGTCTGTGAGTATAACAGAACTGATGTTGCAGGCGAAAGCCTGAGAAAAATCCAATCCGGAAGTGCCCCAGGTTTTGAAAGCGCTGCGTTCCAATGAGTCCCTATTGAGCTGTGAATGGGCCATCAACGAGCTTACGCTTTCTACGTATTCCCCATGGTGTCTACAGCATTGTGACGTAGTTTTACGCATTTACATTGTGTAAGTGGTCACATGGTGGCTCCGAGAGAGATTCTCGCGTAAAATACAGAGGTAGCCATTCCTCCAATCGGTCCTACTGAAAAACGAATTGTCCCGACGGATATATTATTGAATAGATATTAGAAAAACACATTGAGGATTGATTATAAACAACATTTGCCATGTTTCTGTAGATATTATGGAGCTAATTTGGAATATTTTTCGCCGTTTTCGTGACTGCAATTTCCGGGTGATTTCTCAGCCAAAGGTGAAGAACAAATGGAGCTATTTCACCTACAAAAATAATATTTTGGGAAAAAATGAACTTTGTCTATCTACCTGGGAGTCTCGTGAGTGAAAACATCCGAACTTCATCAAAGATAAACGATTTCATTTGATTGCTTTTCTGATTTGTGACAAGGTTGCCTGATGCTAGCAAGGCATAATGCTATGCTAGGCTATCGATAAACTTACACAAATGCTTGTCTAGCTTTGGCTGTAAAGCATATTTTGTAAATATGAGATGACAGGGTGATTAACAAAAGGCTAAGCTGTGTCTCAATATATTCCATTTGTGATTTTCATTAAAAGGAATATTTTCTAGGGATATTTATGTCTGTTGCGTTATGATAATTAGTGTCAGGTGATGATTACGATCCTGGATCTGGGATGGGGAGTCACAAGAAGTTTTAATCCATTTTAGAATAAGGCTGTAACATAACAAAATGTGGAAAATGTCAAGGGGTCTGAATACTTTCCAAATGTACTGTACACACACACCAGTCACAGTCCCTCATGTTAATCAGTTCCTCAAACACTGCAGGAAAGGAAACACACGACGGTGATCACCGTGACGACTTAGAGACATCAACAAAGCTGCCGCCCAGACTGCAGTTTATTATTGTTCACCAGCACTGAGACTAGGTCATATATCACACACACACACACACACACACACACACACACACACACACACACACACACACACACACACACACACACACACACACACACACACACACACACACACACACACATACACACACACATACACACACACACACTTTGACTTCTGTCACATTCTCACAGAGATGCATTATGAGTACAGGCACACATAGTAGATGGGTGTTTATTATTGTTCATCAGGACTGTGTCATGTACCAGGATTGGGTGATATACTGTAAGTTATTTAAGTGGAGGAGAGGGGGTCTTTCTAAATTATCCTGTACAGAAACAGTATGCAGTCATCTTGTTTCCCTACTTACGCCGAGGAGGGAAATGGAGGGGTGTAGGGCTAGGAGAGATGTGTGTGTGTGTGTGTGTGTGTGTGTGTGTGTGTGTGTGTGTGTGTGTGTGTGTGTGTGTGTGTGTGTGTGTGTGTGTGTGTGTGTGTGTGTGTGTGTGTGTGTGTGTGTTACCGTACCGTTCCAGGGCGAGGGTAAGGTATTCTCCCCTCGTATTCTACCCAGCGATGGTCAGGTCCTTCCTTGTGAGCGTAGGGTCCGTTGAACACAGCTCGTATGTCAGCCATGCTATACACACACACCGCCGAGCCACGGAACACAGAGCTGAGGGAGAAACACAGTCTAATAGGTATAGTGGGAAGAATAACCTGAGAAGTACCGTAGAGAGATGTCTCGTTATATAACAGGTTGTTTGGATCCTGGATGCTGCTGATTGGTTAATAGGAGGGTTATTCACCACAATCCCCAGGTAATGCCTTTTAACAGTTCCATTTAAACTGTCAATGTGTATCCATGGTCCCACACAGCCCAGCCAGGCAATCAATAAAACTTGATCTCCCCTGAAAAAGAGCATCTCGACAAATCTCCCCATGCTACTAGCCTAGCTGTCTGCCTCTCTGACCTGTGGAACAATGTAGCAGTTATTTTTTTGTGATCTCCACTCTGCCATGCTTATGAACGTGACAAGACTGACAGCTTCTCTGAGCCTGGCAAATTCATTTATCGGGATCATTATAATGGGTATATCAAAAGAAATGGCAATAGAAACAAAGGTAAAACAAACCAAAATGCACAGGAAAAAATGTTGTTTCAGCTGCTTAATGCGACTGTGTGTTAGCTTTAGTTAGCTAGCTAGTAAAGGAGAAGTAGCTAGCCTGCATAGCTACATGGCAATTATTTATTTAGCATAGCAACCACTGCAAATAAAAGGGATATTATGAACAACCAGCCCATTTGGTTAGAATCTCAGAACTAACGACTGGCTTTTGCCCGGACAGTTTTGTACTCATTAAAATAACGTTTTACGTGTTGGCAATCGTTTTATAAAAGTAATAAGGCCCTCGAACCTGGACATGATTGTGATTAACACCCTCTTAAGTGCTGTTTTCCTGGCCATTGGCGACGACGCCGGCCTAAGAACAGCCCTCGTCAAGAGTTATTTACACGATAATCCTTGATTTCTCAAGCCTTGCGTGGGATGGTGTACTGAGTGTTTTACCTGGAGGTGGTGAAGACTCCATACACAACAGGGTTCTTCTCATCTCTGGTGGGGAGCAGGAATATGTCCTCTACAACGCACACACACATAAAGGTAAGAATGTGGCATTTAGTGCTCACCTGGTGTGTGTCTGTAAACATGGAAGCATGTGTGTGTGTGTGTGACTTACGGAGCTCGTCAAAGTGCGTGTCCACTCCGTCAGGTCCAGGGATGGAACACACCAGTCTGGCTTTGAGGAACGTTGTCCACTTATTGGTCAGACTCCTCAACCCTCCCACGTCATTCTGAAACACAACCACAACACGACCATAACACAACCATGACACAACCGTAGTCTAACACACAAATACATCTGAAATCCGTTTTGCAGGTTTAAAACCATGAAACAACCACAGTCTAGTCCTGAGATATCAAGTACAACACAACTGCAAACAATTTTACAGACCTTGAACGCGTAAACTCCTGTTTGAGACCAGTTTAAATAAACCAAGATAAAGACTGGTGGTCGGAATGAACTGATAAAGGAGGGCGAGACGACTGAAGAGGAAAATTGCTGACAAGGAGGAGAGAATAGCTTAGAAGGATTTAGTAGGACAAGAATAGCAGTATGAAGGAAGAATTGAAGCCAGAGAAAGGGAGAGAAAATCTAAAGAAGTAGAAATATGAGGGAAGAGGAATTGAAGGTAAACTAGCAAGCTCATTAATTATGCATGTTTTCCAATTAGCATATGTATACCCCTGGCTGAGTGCTCTACTCAATAAAGCAATGCCCTTCTCAGTGTTAGGGTTAGGGTAGGAGTACTCAAATATACATATTAAGTACAGGACCCCTTTATCCAGCACAAGAGTCCTAAACTAACCTCCCTTCTGAACTTGGCCCACAGACTAACCTATCACTATAGACATGCAATTATAGAAAAGGAAAGGGTAATGGCTTTAGCGTTTTCTAAATGGGATTATCTTCAAAGATGACTGAAGCTCTGTTATTCCATTTATCCAGAGAGGAACCCCTTTATGGTCGGCTATAGACACAGGACAAGGAATCCCTCTCCTGCCTCGTCGGCCTTACAGCTTATTCCCAAGTCATAGACTGGGATTGTTGCAATAGAGCTTGGAATTTTTATAGTGGGAAGACTCCAGGGACAGTCTCCCTACTACCAGAAAATACCCTCCCTATTACCAGAAAGTACTTAACCTGTTGAAACTCTAGGGGCGCAATTTAATTTTTGGATGAAAAACGTTCCCGTTTTAAACAAGATATTTTGTCACAAAAAGATGCTCGACTATGCATATAATTGATAGCTTTCGAAAGAAAACACTCTGACGTGTCCAGAACGGCAAAGATATTTTCTGTGCGTGCCCTAGAACGTGAACTTCAGGCAAAAACAAGATGAGACGGCATCCAGGAAATGAGCAGGATTTTTGAGGCTCTGTTTTCCATTGTCTCCTTATATGGCTGTGAATGCGAGTGGAGTAAGTCTGCCCTTTCTGTCGTTTCCCCAAGGTGTCTGCAGCATTGTGACGTATTTGTAGGCATATCATTGGAAGATTGACCATAAGAGACCACATTTACCAGGTGTCCGTCCGGTGTCCTGCGCTGAAATTGGTGCGCAAAAGTCAGCTGCAAGTATTTTTCCATGGAATTTAGAGAAGAACACAGGCTTCCACGAACGATATATCAATGAAGAGATATGTGAAAAAACACTTTGAGGATTGATTCCAAACAACGTTTGCCATGTTTCGGTCGATATTATGGAGTTAATTCGGAAAAAGTTTGACGTTGTAGGTGACTGAATTTTCGGTTGGTTTCGGTAGCCAAATGTGATGTACAAAACGGAGCGATTTCTCCTACACACAGACGCTTTCAGGAAAAACTGTGCATTTGGTATGTAACTGAGAGTCTCCTCATTGAAAACATCCGAAGCTCTTCAAAGGTAAATGATTTTATTTATTTGGTTATCTGGTTTTTGTGAAAATGTTGCGTGCTAAATGCTACTCAAAATGCTAAGCTAGCTTAGCATACTCTTACACAAATTAGTCAATTGCTATGGTTCAAAAGCATATTTTGAAAATCTGAGATGACAGTGTTGTTAAGAAAAGGCTAAGCTTGAGAGCAGGCGCATTATTTTCATTTTATTTGCGATTTTCAGAAATCGTTAACTAATGAGCCTGAGGCTTTAGTCACGATCCCGGATCCGGGATGGGGAGATTCAAGAGGTTAAGTAGAGATACTTTAAAGTACTACTTAAATCGTTTTGTGGGTATCTGTACTTTACTTTACTATTTCGATTTTTGACAACTTTTACTTTTACTTCACTACATTCCTAAAGAAAATAATGTACTTTTTGCTCCATACATTTTACCTGACACCCAAAAGTAATCATTGCAATTTTAATGCTTAGCGGGACAGAAAATGGTTCAATTCCACACTTATCAAGACAACATCCCTGGTCATCCCTACTGCCTCTGATCTGGCAGACTCACTAAACACAAATAATGAATTTGTAAATAATGTCTTAGTGTTGGAGTGTGATATCCATAAATAAAAAAAACAAGACAATTGTGCAGTCTGCTTTGCTTAATTTAAGGAATTTAAAGAACTGTGAACATGGAAGGAGTTAAAGCTGGGCGTTTGGGCTACAGGAAGGGGCTAAGAACTAGAGCTAGAGCATAAAGAAAAAGTAGGGGTGGAGCAGGACCCAAATGGTACTGGACCAACTAGCCTACTGTCCTACTTCATTCTTACTCCTACACTGTCTTGGGACCAGACCTTAGACTGCTCTGTCAGTAAGACCACCAAGTGATCCATTCCTCTGTTGGCAGACTAAACAAGAGGAATGTACTAGGAGGTATTGTCCCAGGGGGATTTAAGTACATCTGTGGAGAGGCCAGCTCTGTAGTAGAGGAAATAGATCTATCAATGTACACTCGTCCTGTTAGATGTCTGTCCTCCTCCTCGTCTCTTCCCTGACCTCTTCTCAAAACATTCCTCACTCACCTTCCTTCACCATTCTACACCTCTCCCCCATCTCACCTTGCAGACGCGTGCCACGCGGGACAGGACACTCTTATCGTTGCCGTCACGTGATGACTCGCGGAAGAAGAAGTAGATCTTGTCATCGTCTGGGTTGTAGGTGTCTGACACAGGATGGGCTGATACAAACCTGGCCTCTAGAGAGAGAGGGGGGGGGAGGGGGGGGGGTTATAAGTGCAACATTGTTCATACTTACAGCTTGACCCTGTGGACACAGCAGAGTGTCTTATTTTATTATTATTTTGTCTCCTCTGAGTACCTCTGAGTTATGAATAATAAAATAACTCCAGAGCCTTGGAACAGAGGAAAGGAATGAAACATAGTGAGAAAGAAAGTATGTGACTGTGCACTGAGGAATTTAACCAAAGCCTCTGGGAGGATTCCTTAGAATAGGCTAATTTAGGCCTGCGCAAATACACACACACTCACAAAACATTACACAGAGTTACTGTTACTGTACGCCAGGTAAGATGTTCTAGAACCCCTGACACACACACACACACACACACACACACACACACACACACACACACACACACACACACACACACACACACACACACACACACGCACACGCACACGCACACACACACACTGAGTGACAGCATCACTCCAGAGATCTCACACACACCCCGCTTCTGGTTGTGAAATGTGGATGGTGTGTGAGAGGAGTAAACTGGTGGCAACTTGATGATCCATGACAGACATAGAGGAGAGAGCATCATAGAATAGTGCTTGTACTGTCTGTGTAGGCTTGGGCCCCTTGTACTTTCTGTGTAGACTAGGGCCCTGCGAACTGTCTGTGTAAACTAGGGCCCTGTGTACTGTCTGTGTAGACTAGGGCCCTGTGTACTGTCTGTGTAGACTAGGGCCCTGTGTACTGTCTGTGTAGACTAGGGACCTGTGAACTGTCTGTGTAGACTAGGGCCCTGTGAACTGTCTGTGTAGACTAGGGCCCTGTGTACTGTCTGTGTAGACTTGGGCCCTGTGTACTGTCTGTGTAGACTAGGGCCCTGTGAACTGTCTGTGTAGACTAGGGCCCTGTGAACTGTCTGTGTAGACTAGGGCCCTGTAAACTGTGTGACACACTGTCAATTCCCCAGTAAGTGTGTGCTGTAGCTCTACAGTAAGTGTGGTGTCTTGTAAAAGTCAAACATGAATAACTGTATTGTTTATTTTTTGGAAGGATTGACAATAACCTCCATCTATCGCACCCTGAGAACACAAAGCAGCTCTGTGTATCAATGTAAAGACTGGGAAGTGAAACACTTAATGACAAAACTAGGTTATGAATGAACTCACCTGCTTCAAACAACATTTGTGTAGTGAGAGGAAGGATGTAGTCAAAAGAACCAGGCCAACAGTTAGTAAGAAATAATTTCATGTCATAATGAATGGCTCTACACGCTAATAACTCATAGCTCTACAATACGTCTGTATGTTTGTCTGTGTCGTGTGTGTGTGTGTGTGTGTGTGTGTGTGTGTGTGTGTGTGTGTGTGTGTGTGTGTGTGTGTGTGTGTGTGTGTGTGTGTGTGTGTGTGTGTGTGTGTGTGTGTGTGTGTGTGTGTGTGTGTGTGTGTGTGTGTGTGTGTGTGTGTGTGTGTGTGTGTGTGTGTGTGTGTGCGTGTGTAGTGTGTGTGTACCGTTGATCCAGTAGTCCTCTGAGATGTCAGTACGTATGTAGTGCTGGTCGGGGGGTGGGCCCAAGGAGCGGGTGAACGTTGTGTCTTTACCAAGGAAGTCTGATGCCGTGCCAGCATACATGAACTGGTCTGCAACCAATCAGAGACAAAGAGGGTTAGACCTTGACCAATGAGAATGAGCGTCAAGTACAACTGTAAATCTGAACCAATTACAGTCACAAACCCAATTCTGATAAAAACAAGACAACAAACCTGAACAAACACAATCAGACAATCTGTCTTTAAGCTGTGCCTCATACTTTCACTAATATGACATTCTTTGGCATGAGATGATGTCTCTGTAATCAGTTTTCTGTCAGAAGATAGGCAGAGCAAACATGTCTCCATGAATCTAGCCTTGACAACAATGTTTCAGATAATTTAGGAGTTGGCTTAGATGACGATGTCTTGCTGTATTCACCCTGTCATTACTTCATCAAAACAACTAGCACACAAGCATGAACACACACACACACACACACACACACACACACACACACACACACACACACACACACACACACACACACACACACACACACACACACACACACACACACACACATCTCTTTGGGATAGCAGAGAGAGTCATGAGGGAGACAGGGGGTCACAGAAACACACACTCTTAGTCTGAGTGTTTATAGTTTCATGCCAAGTACGTTTGTTTATTACATTAAGAAATAATTATCCCTGCAAGAGACACTGATCTGGACAAGAGTGATTAGCTTTTTTTCTTAGATATTCAAAACAGAGAGTAGGGCCCTAGAGTGTGAGAGTACATGAGTGGTGTACAGGGGCTTTGATCATCAGGAGAGGAGAGAGTGGAAATTTAGGGCTGCATGTGGTTGTAGTAGGATGGTGTCAGGGTGGGGGTGATCAACTGTCAGATGGTAGGGGTGTGGTCTGACCTGTGAGGACAGACGTGAAAGGTTGCCAGGGGTCGTAAGGGCATTTCAACCTCCCGGACTCCACTGTACCAGACAACAACTTGAACACACCCTCCTGGAAAGAGAGACAGAGAGAGACTGTGTAAGCAGTAAGGAATGCAGTTAGTCTGTCTGTCTGTCTGTCTGTCTGTCTGTCTGTCTGTCTGTCTGTCTGTCTGTCTGTCTGTCTGTCTGTCTGTCTGTCTGTCTGTCTGTGGTGTATGTGTGTGTACGTGTATGAATGTGTATGCCCATGCATGTATAATTCTCCCTGACCCTTACCACTCTGCGTCCTGAGATCTCAATGAAGGCACATATCGGATGGAAGGCTCCTGTCCCACAGGCATACACATGGGTATGGTTAAAGTTATGGAGCACACGCACAAAGTTGGCACACTCCAACTGAGAGAGAGAAGCAGAGGAGAAGAACCAATAAGACACAGACAGAAACAAACTATATTTTAATTAGTGCTCTGAATAGAGATTTTACTGTCAGGCCAGACATTTTCCAGGTTGTTCTCACTTGAGCATTCTTGCCTGCCAGTTTACACATCTCCACTGTGTCTCTGGAGGATGGCCAGCTGATCTGGGAAGAGATAGACAGGGAGGTTTACGTAAGAGACAACACACTTCAAATAATAACCCTGATCCTTCTCTGACTTCTCTGATAGAGTTCAGTGTGTCAAATCGGAAGGTCTGCTGTCCGGACCTCTGGCAGTCTCTATGGGGGTGCCACAGGGTTCAATTCTTGGACCAACTCTCTTCTCTGTATACATCAATGAGGTCGCTCTTGCTGCTGGTGAGTCTCTGATCCACCTCTACGCAGACGACATCATTCTGTATACTTCTGGCCCTTCTTTGGACACTGTGTTAACAACCCTCCAGGCAAGCTTCAATGCCATACAACTCTCCTTCCGTGGCCTCCAATTGCTCTTAAATACAAGTAAAACTAAATGCGTGCTCTTCAACCGATCGCTACCTGCACCTACCCGCCTGTCCAACATCACTACTCTGGACGGCTCTGACTTAGAAAACGTGGACATCTACAAATACTTAGGTGTCTGGTTAGACTGTAAACTCTCCTTCCAGACCCATGTCAAACATCTCCAATCCAAAGTTAAATCTAGAATTGGCTTCCTACTTCGCAACAAAGGATCTTTCACTCACGCTGCCAAACATACCCTTGTAAAACTGACCATCCTACCAATCCTCGACTTTGGCGATGTCATTTACAAAATAGCCTCCAATACCCTACTCAACAAATTGGATACAGTCTATCACAGTGCAATCCATTTTGTCACCAAAGCCCCATATGCTACCCACCATTGCGACCTGTATGCTCTCGTTGACTGGCCCTCGCTTCATACTCGTCGCCAAGCCCACTGGCTCCAGGTCTTCTACAAGACCCTGCTAGGTAAAGTCCCCCCTTATCTCAGCTCGCTGGTCACCATAGCATCTCCCACCTGTAGCACACGCTCCAGCAGTTATAACTCTCTAGTCACCCCCAAAACCAATTCTTTCTTTGGCCGCCTCTCCTTCCAGTTCTCTGCTGCCAATGACTGGAACAAACTACAAAAATCTCTGAAACTGGAAACACTTCTCCCTCACTAGCTTTAAGCATCAAATGTCAGAGCAGCTCACAGAGTACTGCACCTGTACATAGCCCACCTTTAATTTAGCCCAAACAACTACCTCTTTCCCTACTGTATTTAATTCATTTATTTATTTTGCTCCTTTGAACCCCATTATTTTTATTTCTACTTTGCACATTCTTCCATTGCAAATCTACTATTCCAGTGTTTTACTTGCTATATTGTATTTACTTTGCCACCATGGCCTTTTTTTGCCTTTACCTCCCTTATCTCACCTCATTTGCTCACATCGTATACAGACTTGTTTATACTGTATTATTGACTGTATGTTTGTTTTACTCCATGTGTAACTCTGTTGTTGTATGTGTCGAACTACTTCGCTTTATCTTGGCCAGGTTGCAATTGTAAATGAGAACTTGTTCTCAACTTGCCTACCTGGTTAAATAAAGGTGAAATATTTTTTTTATTTTTTTATCCTACAACAGATGCTACCAAAACCATATCACACAACACAGAAGAACAAAGCATACTGCACAAAACCCTCAGAGAAGAAAATGTACTTAAATCAGATTTTTTCCAGAGAATTTACCAATTGTTCTTCCCGAGAAAATGTCAAGAAATTACCGGGAATCCCGGTATTCTGGTTAAAACCAGAAGTGCTATTTAAAAGCATATAAAACCACAGTAAATGGAAAAATATACAAATGAATCTAACGGATTCTTGTTGTATTCGTTGCAATTGAATCAACTCAAAGTTCTCTCAAAGGCACCACACTATGTCATTGATGTCGCCCAGTTTTAACAAAGGCCTATGAAGCGTTGCTGGCCGACTGGTAAAATATTTGGAGGTTATTACAGTAGTGAAAATGACATTCGTATTAGCACAGGTGTTGTGCCAATATATCCTCCAAACACCGGCTTTGAGGGCATTATCACTTTAATACAACCTGTTGCCAACATATTCAAAAAATTATTGCCATATTTTGATGAATTTATTCAAACTATTTCATCCATCCACAAGATATAGCCCTGACACAAATCTAGCTTTGCTACCCAAGCTGGCTGGTCACTCGTTCTGTTGGTTCAGTTGCTAGAGACACGACCCAGTCGTTCAGTCTTTTTGTTCTGTATCTATGGACGTGACCCTGTCGTTCAGTCTTTTTGTTCTGTATCTATGGACGTGACCCTGTCGTTCAGTCTTTTTGTTCTGTATCTATGGACGTGACCCTGTCGTTTGTTTTAAATGTTCCATTGCCACACTGGCTAGCAAGGTTTGTATCGCTTGCTTGCTAGCTAGCCAATCACGGCTAATTTACAGTCACGTCAAACAGTACAGACAGAATAACAACAGCTGTTGCATTTGTATTTCGCCTGGCATATAAAATGTGCTCTCTCGTCAGGACACTGCTGTTCAGAGGAGCTAGCCATCAACACAGCTAACACATTTACTTCAAACAAGCTGGAAAGACTGCAAAGTAGCTGCACTTCGTTTCCTTTAACCTTTCTTTAAATTTACATTTCTTTGTATATACCCATAAAAATGATTCCGGCTGGTTCATGATTTTGACTGGCTGAGAAACGTTGCTTGCCTTTCTGTCTTGTCCCGACTCCTACACGTTCATTACTATGGGACAGGTGGAGATCGACTTAGAATATTGAATCAATGTTGCACATTTCAGAGAATTATACAAATCTTTGCTTTTGAAAACTAATCCTTAGTCTAAAAGAAATTTGAGATAATGTCTAAATGCTTGTGATAGTAGAGATTAAGTGTATAATTTGCCTGGCTTTGCTGATGAGACAGTGGATTGCACAGATGGAACAGAGCAAATAGGCATTTAATGTCATAGATTTAGCTGGTGGTCATTTGTGGAAAAGGCACTACTGGAATGCGCTTTTAACCAATCAGCACTCAGGATTAGACCCAACCATTTTATAATTCCCTATAATGTATATCACCACAGTACAGTTACATGGCTGCAATTAATTATTATATGTTCTATGTTTGAGCTGCTTTTGAAAGCAAAAGTCCAATTGAAAATATTATTGGCATTGTTGAATTCGATTTTCATAATAGCAAGCTAGGACTGCTGGTTTGATTAGCTAAACTAGCAAGTCTGTTTGGTTACCAAGGAAACTACTGTAACTATCTAGTAAAGTTGCTTACTACTTCAGTGGATGTATTCTAGTGTATTCTAGTATTCTACTAGCAAATGAACACATTTCTAGTGTCAAATGAACACATTTCTAGTGTCAAATGAACACATTTCTAGTGTCAAATGAACACATTTATACTAGCAAATGAACACATTTCTACTAGCAAATAAACACATTTCTACTAGCAAATGAACACATTTCACTAGCGAATGAACACATTTCTCCTAGCAAATGAACACATTTCTAGTGGCAAATGAACACATTTCTAGTGTCAAATGTGTTAAATTATAGCCATGGAATAAAAGGGATAATCAACTCGGTGCTCTATGCGTTCTCTGGAAAATAATGCAAAAATGCAAATAATCAACTCTGTGCAACTCTGAAGGTCCGCTAGTGTATCATGGAACACACCTTCCACGTCGTTCATTATTTTCCATAGAACACATAACCCCTTGTTACATAAGCAACTTATTGTGCAGCCAGGGCACCAGTGATACAAGTCAGTATTCAATGTGCATCCATGTCTGAGCACATTGGGAGATTAGTGGAAACCGGCCACTAGGAGCAACAGTGAGCTCTGTTATGTATGTTTCCATTTTTCTAGCGCATTGTGGGTGTTGTGGGCAGTGATGGCGGATTAGCATAAGCATCTGCGTTGGTACCAAAGGTTGCATGTACAAATCCTGCAATATAAAGTTGTTTTTGAGATTTTTGCTTTAAGCTTTAAAATTTTGAAATGTGTATTTTTCCATATATAGACACATTCTATGTGTTTTAATCAAATCAACTACATCCCCCGAGATTTTCTGATACTTTAAGTGCACTGTTTAATTAAATAATTAAGACACACAAATGACTAGAGCGAATACGACCACAATTGATTTGATTGTACTCAGACTTGCTCCGCTGTGTTAAAAAACAAATGACAACGAGTGACTGTTTTTTTGTAAAGCCCTTATTACAGCAAAGACTAAAAACAGTCGCATTCAGTCATGAATGCAATTTCCGAAATTGAATTGTTTATGCTAATTATTCAAGAGTCGCTTTATTTATAAAAAAAATGTAAAAGCTTGACTGCCTATCAAATCAACTAATGAATGATTGATTGATACAGTAGCCTATATAAGTATTGAAATACAGATCTAAATTAGTTAAGGGATGAAGACTAAACAGGATGCACTCTCAGGCCTACAGCTCCATGGTGGTTATAAAAGGCTGCCATACTAAGCCTAATAATGATAACAACATTACTTACTATATTGATGATCATAATAATAACAGTAATAATAACAATAAGGAGATCATGAGAAAATGAGGGTTATTATTATAAATACAATCTCTGACAACTTGGAACAGTGTAAACAACACTACATAAATTATAAATAATACCAGAGGCTGGTCTAATAAAAAAAGTGTAAAGTCTTTATTACAGCAGAGCAAAGATTAAAAACAGCAGAATATGTGAAATTGTTTATTCGACATGTTGTGGTTGCCTATGGTTTAATGCTCAGTAGGCTATTTGACACTCAAACAGAAGCAGGTTCAGTCTTATTTCTTTAGATATACATTACCGGTCAAATGTTTTAGAACACCTACTCATTCAAGGCGTTTTCTTTATTGCTACTATTTTTGACATTGTAGAATAATAGTGAAGACATCAAAACTATGAAATAACACATGGAATCTCAAATATATTTTATATTTGAGATTCTTCAAAAAGCCACCCTTTGCCTTGATGACAGCTTTGCACACTCTTGGAATTCTCTCAACCAGCTTCATAATGTAGTCACCTGGAATGCATTTCAGTTAACAGGTGTGCCTTCTTAAAAGTTAATTTGTGGAATTTCTTTCCTTCTTAATGCGTTTGAGCCAATCAGTTGTGTTTTAACAAGGTATGGGGAAATTACAGAAGATAGCCCTATTTGGTAAAAGACCAAGTCCATATTATGGCAATAACAGCTCAAATAAGCTGACTTGGCCTCCACAATCCCCCGACCTCAACCAAAGTGAGATGGTTTGGGATTAGTCGGACCGCAGAATGAAAAGCAGGAGGAAAAGCAGTCAGCACATGTGGGAACTCCTTCAAGACTGTTGAAAAATCATTCCAGGTGAAGCTGGTTGAGAGAATGCCAAGAGTGTGCAAAGCTGGATGATGTAAAAAAAAAACAGGCACATTTAACAGTTAGGCTATTAATTATAGACCTAATTAAGTTGGCGTTTCCTCTCTCCTCACTTTTCTTAGACAATTAAGGTAAGTGTTGTTTTTTCGTCTCCTAACTCAGCTGCTGCCTCCAGTAAATCGAACGAAAAGGCGCAAATTGAACAGCACACTGATGTTTCAGAACCTTAGACAGCGGCCACTATCCAACACGGGGGAAACTGCATTTGTAATAAAATACAGCCTACTCCAGCAGTACTGTATCATTTCAATCATTTTAGTCAATAAGATTCTTGCTACGTAAGCTTAACGTTCTGAACATTCGATAAGTGTAGTCCACTTGTCATTCCAATCTCCTTTGCATTAGCGTAGCCTCTTCTGTAGCCTGTCAACTATGTGTCTATCTATCCCTGTTCTCTCCTCTCTGCACAGACCATACAAACGCTCCACACCGCGTGGCCGCGGCCACCCTAATCTGGTGGTCCCAGCGCGCACGACCCACGTGGAGTTCCAGGTCTCCGGTAGCCTCTGGAACTGCCGATCTGCGGCCAACAAGGCAGAGTTCATCTCAGCCTATGCCTCCCTCCAGTCCCTCGACTTCTTGGCACTGACGGAAACATGGATCACCACAGATAACACTGCTACTCCTACTGCTCTCTCTTCGTCCGCCCACGTGTTCTCGCACACCCCGAGAGCTTCTGGTCAGCGGGGTGGTGGCACCGGGATCCTCATCTCTCCCAAGTGGTCATTCTCTCTTTCTCCCCTTACCCATCTGTCTATCGCCTCCTTTGAATTCCATGCTGTCACAGTTACCAGCCCTTTCAAGCTTAACATCCTTATCATTTATCGCCCTCCAGGTTCCCTCGGAGAGTTCATCAATGAGCTTGATGCCTTGATAAGCTCCTTTCCTGAGGACGGCTCACCTCTCACAGTCCTGGGCGACTTTAACCTCCCCACGTCTACCTTTGACTCATTCCTCTCTGCCTCCTTCTTTCCACTCCTCTCCTCTTTTGACCTCACCCTCTCACCTTCCCCCCTACTCACAAGGCAGGCAATACGCTCGACCTCATCTTTACTAGATGCTGTTCTTCCACTAACCTCATTGCAACTCCCCTCCAAGTCTCCGACCACTACCTTGTATCCTTTTCCCTCTCGCTCTCATCCAACACTTCCCACACTGCCCCTACTCGGATGGTATCGCGCCGTCCCAACCTTCGCTCTCTCTCCCCCGCTACTCTCTCCTCTTCCATCCTATCATCTCTTCCCTCTGCTCATACCTTCTCCAACCTATCTCCTGATTCTGCCTCCTCAACCCTCCTCTCTTCCCTTTCTGCATCCTTTGACTCTCTATGTCCCCTATCCTCCAGGCCGGCTCGGTCCTCCCCTCCCGCTCCGTGGCTCGACGACTCATTGCGAGCTCACAGAACAGTGCTCCGGGCAGCCGAGCGGAAATGGAGGAAAACTCGCCTCCCTGCGGACCTGGCATCCTTTCACTCCCTCCTCTCTACATTTTCCTCCTCTGTCTCTGCTGCTAAAGCCACTTTCTTCCACTCTAAATTCCAAGCATCTGCCTCTAACCCTAGGAAGCTCTTTGCCACCTTCTCCTCCCTCCTGAATCCTCCTCCCCCTCCCCCCCCTCCTCCCTCTCTGCAGATGACTTCGTCAACCATTTTGAAAAGAAGGTCGACGACATCCGATCCTCGTTTGCTAAGTCAAACGACACCGCTGGTTCTGCTCACACTGCCCTACCCTGTGCTCTGACCTCTTTCTCCCCTCTCTCTCCAGATGAAATCTCGCTTCTTGTGACGGCCGGCCGCCCAACAACCTGCCCGCTTGACCCTATCCCCTCCTCTCTTCTCCAGACCATTTCCGGAGACCTTCTCCCTTACCTCACCTCGCTCATCAACTCATCCCTGACCGCTGGCTACGTCCCTTCCGTCTTCAAGAGAGCGAGAGTTGCACCCC
The DNA here is from genome assembly GCF_036934945.1 of Oncorhynchus masou masou. NCBI lineage: Eukaryota > Metazoa > Chordata > Actinopteri > Salmoniformes > Salmonidae > Oncorhynchus > Oncorhynchus masou. The sequence goes on from NC_088233.1 coordinate 30,344,264, forward strand.
TTCTGAAAAAAAAAACCTACACTTGATCCCTCCGATGTCAACAACTACAGACCTTCTTGATCCAAATCAGTCAGGTTTCAAGACTAGTCATTCAACTGAGACTGCTCTTCTCTGTATCACGGAGGCGCTCCGCACTGCTAAAGCTAACTCTCTCTCCTCTGCTCTCATCCTTCTAGACCTATCGGCTGCCTTCGACACTGTGAACCATCAGATCCTCCTCTCCACCCTCTCCGAGTTGGGCATCTCCGGTGCGGCCCACGCTTGGATTGCGTCCTACCTGACAGGTCGCTCCTACCAGGTGGCGTGGCGAGAATCTGTCTCCTCGCCACGCGCTCTCACCACTGGTGTCCCCCAGGGCTCTGTTCTAGGCCCTCTCCTATTCTCGCTATACACCAAGTCACTTGGCTCTGTCATAACCTCACATGGTCTCTCCTATCATTGCTATGCAGACGACACACAATTAATCTTCTCCTTTCCCCCTCCTGATGACCAGGTGGCGAATCGCATCTCTGCATGTCTGGCAGACATATCAGTGTGGATGACGGATCATCACCTCAAGCTGAACCTCGGCAAGACGGAGCTGCTCTTCCTCCCGGGGAAGGACTGCCCGTTCCATGATCTCGCCATCACGGTTGACAACTACATTGTTTCCTCCTCCCAGAGCGCTAAGAACCTTGGCGTGATCCTGGACAACACCCTGTCGTTCTCAACTAACATCAAGGCGGTGGCCCGTTCCTGTAGGTTCATGCTCTACAACATCCGCAGAGTACGCCCCTGCCTCACACAGGAAGCGGCGCAGGTCCTAATCCAGGCACTTGTCATCTCCCGTCTGGATTACTGCAACTCGCTGTTGGCTGGGCTCCCTGCCTGTGCCATTAAACCCCTACAACTCATCCAGAACGCCGCAGCCCGTCTGGTGTTCAACCTTCCCAAGTTCTCTCACGTCACCCCGCTCCTCCGCTCTCTCCACTGGCTTCCAGTTGAAGCTCGCATCCGCTACAAGACCATGGTGCTTGCCTACGGAGCTGTGAGGGGAACGGCACCGCAGTACCTCCAGGCTCTGATCAGGCCCTACACCCAAACAAGGGCACTGCGTTCATCCACCTCTGGCCTGCTCGCCTCCCTACCACTGAGGAAGTACAGTTCCCGCTCAGCTCAGTCAAAACTGTTCGCTGCTCTGGCCCCCCAATGGTGGAACAAACTCCCTCACGACGCCAGGACAGCGGAGTCAATCACCACCTTCCGGAGACACCTGAAACCCCACCTCTTCAAGGAATACCTAGGATAGGATAAAGCAATCCTTCTCACCCCCCCTTAAATGATTTAGATGCACTATTGTAAAGTGGTTGTTCCACTGATGTCAGAAGGTGAATTCACCAATTTGTAAGTCGCTCTGGATAAGAGCGTCTGCTAAATGACTTAAATGTAAATGTAAAATGTAAATAATATTATCAGCACCATTGTTCTTACATAATATAACCATATACAATTTCAGAAACATGTCTTAGTAATGGACTGAGCCATCCCCACGGCCTCCACAATGGATCAGTCCACTCAGACAGGCGTGAATCAGACAGGTGCCTTGTACACCACTAAATTATTATAATTTTTGGTTGCTTTCTGACTAAAGAAATCTCGGTTGACCAACAGCCTATCTACCGAACAATCGACCAGCCGACTAAAATGTCATGTTTGATTAACATGGAAACCGTCTAAGACTGTGAGAGCTAGTGACTTTGTCACCAGGAACATCAGATTCTATGCTAAATAAATAGATAAGCATTGGCAGAGACTCAGCACCGTTGATCAATTGTCCACAAATCTTACCAGTAAGCCCTGCGCTAGCTTTTGTTTGTGTAACATAATGAAACAATGTTGCAAATGTCTTTTCCTCGAGCCCTTTTGTGTAGGCTATGGCCATCTTTTTAGCGTTGATTTGATGTAGCCTGTAGGCCTTCTTGCTGTTTGCAATGGCATGGTAGGAGAACCTGTCGCATGCAGCACTTTGAATTCATGGCGACTTTGTGTAAAGTCTAAATTCGGTATGGTGCTACAGCACACACACACACACCTGAGTATTGATGATTGATCATGGAGATAGCAGAGGAGAGGGCAGTAGATAAGTCATATTTAGACATTGCATATCATTTAATTTTATAGTTCTATTTCATATAAATAATGTATTATAATGTACTGGTTTCTCTCCATTAGTTAGCTCAGGAAAGAGAATGGGTTTGGGGAGGATATCCCGGTAAATCTCGGTGACGGTTCCTGCTATTAAACCCTAGACAGGAATCAGCCTGTCTTAACAGTGATCTTAATGTGTAAAGGGGGATAATGTTCCGTGTCCTTTGTATGTAGGCTACCCGATGGCCACACGTGTTTTAACTGGCTTATATTCTTAGCATGTTCACCCCAACCCACTACCAAGGAGAGCTATCGCTGGGGTTACACAGACTCCACACACACCCACACGTACCCATACACATGCTTACACACCCATACACACCCATACACACCCATACACACCCATTCACACGCATACACATTCATACACATGCTTACATACCCATACACACCCATACACACGCATACACATGCAAACACACCCATGCACACACATCAGTGTATTAAGATTCCATACTATTGCCCAGCAGCATGGAATTCATACAACAAGTCTTATGTCTTAGGATTTGACATACTGAGTACACAGTACTTTACAGTACAGCATAGTACAGTACAGGTCTGGGCACGTGAGAGGATTTTGGCATGAGCTGGATTTGAGAAAACCATTAATATAAATCCTATACCACTAATCAATCAATGCATTGGTTTCACAACAGGAAGATTGGGTCACGCCTGATCTCACAATCTGAGATGTACCTGGAATTTACTTAGAACTTGGCATATCATGTGATTACTTGTTTTGTTTGGGATTCATTGAAATAAGTAACATTTTCTCAACAGGTACCATTTTGCATCAGGTAAGTAGGATTATGTTGAGTTCCATTGTACCCATGGTAAATTGTCAATGTAGCCATAGTTGTAAATATCATATTTTTACCAGCTGAAATAGGACAGTAAGATAATGTGTTACAGACTCAAGAAAATTAGACACACCTATGAATATGCACTCCATTTGTCCTTTTGAGTGCATCGAATTTCTGTCTATTTATCTTATGCATGGATATATCCACACCGCTCTATACACAGAAGAATCTAGTCTAACTATCTCATCAGCATCAGTATCAATAACCAGAAAGGCAACATTTAGAGAGCAGCACTCAGACTTACATCAATGAGATTAAGATCAAATAAACTCAAATGTCTGGTGCAGGGATCAACCACAGCTGCATAAACACACACTCATTTCTACAACCTGATATATGGGTCTACCAACTGCAGCTGTGTGTGTGTGTGTGTGCACGCGTGCGTGCATATACAGTATGTGGTCTTGTTCTAGGTCAAAGTCAAGGTCAGTAGATATACAGTCTGATAGACAACATAGTGCACCACGTCACTTGACTGTTGATTATTCCATCCACTCTACAACTCTTCTCACGACTACAATACATCACTGATTAGGCTGCATTCCACATACATCCACTCCACATAGCTGTGTCAGTAGTCAGGTGGAAAATATGCAGCACAAGCACAGTCAGGTTGGCGCCGGAGGAGATTGCCACCGTTTTACGGTCTCCTAACCAATTGTGCTATTATGTGGGTTTTTTCGCGATATTTGTAAATTATTTTGTACATAATGTTTCTGCAACCGTATCTTACGGCAGAAAAGAGCTTCTAGATTTCAGGACAGCGATCACTCAGCTCGGATTAGATGAAGAGCTTCTAGATTTCAGGACAGCGATCACTCAGCTCGGATTAGATGAAGAGCTTCTAGATTTCAGGACAGCGATCACTCAGCTCGGATTAGACAAAGAGCTTCTAGATTTCAGGACAGCGATCACTCACCTCGGATTAGATGAAGATTTTTTCAACAACATGAACAACAACAGCAGCAAGCAGGACTCACACGATATTCTCCAAACAACCCACAGGGCAGACATCCCAATTATTCTCAAAAGGAAGCGACGCAGAGGAAGAAGAGCCGGATACCTCGTCCGGACCCGCAGAAGACAACTAGGAAAGCTGCCGTTACAGTCAATATTACTCGCCAACGTGCAATCATTGGACAATAAACTAGACGAGGTATGATCATGTATATCCTACCACCGGGACATCAAAAACTGGTATCGTATGTTTCACGGAATCGTGGCTGAATGACAACATGGATATTCAGCTGCACCGTCAGTACACTCTGGTAAGACAGCCGGCAGTATAGAACAGCACACTCTGGTAAGACAGCCGGCAGTATAGAACAGCGCACTCTGGTAAGACAGCCGGCAGTATAGAACAGCACACTCTGGTAAGACAGCCGGCAGTATAGAACAGCACACTCTGGTAAGACAGGGGGGGTAAGACAGCCGGCAGTATAGAACAGCACACTCTGGTAAGACAGCCGGCAGTACAGAACAGCACACTCTGGTAAGACAGCCGGCAGTATAGAACAGCACACTCTGGTAAGACAGCCGGCAGTATAGATCAGCACACTCTGGTAAGACAGCCGGCAGTATAGAACAGCACACTCTGGTAAGACAGCCGGCAGTATAGATCAGCACACTCTGGTAAGACAGCCGGCAGTATAGAACAGCACACTCTGGTAAGACAGCCGGCAGTATAGAACAGCACACTCTGGTAAGACAGCCGGCAGTATAGAACAGCACACTCTGGTAAGACAGCCGGCAGTATAGAACAGCACACTCTGGTAAGACAGCCGGCAGTATAGAACAGCACACTCTGGTAAGACAGCCGGCAGTATAGAACAGCACACTCTGGTAAGACAGCCGGCAGTATAGAACAGCACACTCTGGTAAGACAGCCGGCAGTATAGAACAGCACACTCTGGTAAGACAGCCGGCAGTATAGAACAGCACACTCTGGTAAGACAGCCGGCAGTATAGAACAGCACACTCTGGTAAGACAGCCGGCATTATAGAACAGCACACTCTGGTAAGACAGCCGGCAGTATACAACAGCACACTCTGGTAAGACAGGGGGGGGGTGATCTGTGAATATTTGTAAACAACAGCTGGTGCATGAAATCTAAGGAAGTCTCTAGAGTATATTGTGATAAATTGCAGGCCACACTACTTGCCTAGAGAGTTCTCAGCTATACTTTTCGTGGCTGTTTATTTACCACCACAGACATTTGCTGGCACTAAGACCGCACTCAGTCAGCTGTATAAGGAAATAAGCAAACAGGAAACCACTCACCCTAGTGGCAGGAAACTTTAATGCAGGGAAACTTAAATCAGTTCTACCAAATCTCTAAAAACATGTTAAATGTGCAATCAGAGGGAAATAAATTCTAGATCACCTGTACTCCACACACAGAGAAGCGAACAAAGCTCTCTGTCGCCCTCCATTTGGTAAATCCGACCACAACTCGATCCTCCTGATTCCTGATTACAAGCAAAAATTAAAGTAGGAAGCACCAGTGACTCGGTCTATAAAAAAGTGGTCAGATGAAGCAGATGCTAAACTACAGGACTATTTTGCTATCACAGACTGGAACATGGAACATTCTTCCGATGACATTGAGGAGTTCACATCAGTCACTGGCTTTATCAATAAGTGCATTGAGGACGTCGTACCCATAGTGAGTGTATGTACATACACCAACCAGAAGCCATGGATTACGGGCAACATTCGCACAGAGCTAAAGGTTAGAGCTGCCGCTTTCAAGGTGCGGGACTCTAACCCGGAAGCTTACAAGAAATCCCGCTATGCCCTACGACGAACCATCAAACAGGCAAAGCGTCAATACAGGTCTAAGATTGAATCATACTACACCGGCTCAGACGCTCGACGGATGTGGCAGGGCTTGCAAACTATTACAGACCACAAAGGGAAGCACAGCCGAGAGCTGCCCAGTGACAAGAGCCTATCAGACAAGCTAAATCACTTTTATGCTCGCTTCGAGGCAAGCAACACTGAGGCATGCATGAGAGCATCAGCTGTTCTGGACGACTGTATGATCACGTTCTCAGTAGCCGACGTGAGTAAGACATTTAAACAGGTCAACATTCACAAGGCTGCGGGGCCAGATGGATTACCAGGACGTGTGCTCCAGGCATGTGCTGACCAACTGGTAGGTGTCATCACTGGCATTTTCAACATTTCCTTGATTGAGTTTGTAATACCAAAATGCTTCAAGCAGACCACCATAGTCCCTGTGCCCAGAACACAAAGACAACCTGCCTAAATGACTACAGACCTGTAGCACTCACGTCCGTAGCCAAGAAGTGCTTTGAAAGGCTGGTCATGGCTCACATCAACACCATTATCCCAGAAACCCTAGACCCACTCCAATTTTCATACCGCCCAAACAGATCCACAGATGATGCTATCTCCATTGCACTCCACACCGCCCTTTCCCACCTGGACAAAAGGAACACCTATGTGAGAATGCTATTCATTGACTACAGCTCATGGTTCAACACCATAGTACCCTCAAAGCTCATCACTAAGCTAACGAACCTGGGACTAAACACCTCCCTCTGCAACTGGATCCTGGACTTCCTGACAGGCCGCCCCCAGGTGGTGAGGGTAGGTAGCAACACATCTGTCACGCTTATCCTCAACACTGGAGCTCCCCAGGGGTGCGTGCTCAGTCCCCTCCTGTACTCCCTGATCACCCACGACTGCATGGCCAGGCACGACTCCAACACCATCATTAAGTTTGCTGATGACACAACAGTGGTAGGCCTGATCACTGACAACGATGAGACAGCCTTTAGGGTGGAGGTCAGAGACCTGGCCAGGTGGTGCCAGAATAACAACCTATCCCTCAACGTAACCAAGACTAAGGAGATGACTGTGGACTACGGGAAAAGGAGCACCAAGCACATCCCCATTCTCATCGACGGGGCTGTAGTGGAGCAGGTTGAGAGCTTCCTTGGTGTCCACATCACCAACAAACTAGAATGGTCCAAACACACCATGACAGTCGTGAAGAGGGCACGACAAAGCCTATTCCCCCCAGAAAACTAAAAATGATTTGGCATGGGTCCTGAGATCCTCAAAAGGTTCTACAGCTGCAACATCGAGAGCATCCTGACCAGTTGCATCACTGCCAGGTACGGCAATTGCTCAGCCTCCGACCACAAGGCACTTCAGAGTGTAGTGCGTACAGCCAAGTACATCACTGGAGCAAGCTGCCTGCCATCCAGGACCTCTACACCAGGCGTTGTCAGAGGAAGGCCCTGAAAATTGTCAAAGACCCCAGCCACCCCAGTCATAGACTGTTCTCTCTACCACAGCATGGCAAGCGGTACCGGAGTGCCAAGTCTAGGACAAAAAGGCTTCTCAACAGTTTTTCCCCCCAAGCCATAAGACTCCTGCACAGATAACCAAATGGTTACCTGGACTATTTGCATTGTGTGCCCCCGCTCAACCACTCTTCTACGCTACTGCTACTCTCTGTTTATCTTATATGCATAGTCACTTTAACCATACCCACATGTACATACTACCTGAATCAGCCTGACGAACAGGTGTCTAACAGGTATATAGCCTTGCTACTGTTATTTTCAAATGTCTTTTTACTCTTTTTCTTTCGCACTATTGGTTAGAGCCTGTCAGTAAGCATTTCACTGTAAGGTCTACACCTGTTGTATTCGGCGCACGGGACAAATACACTTTGATTTGATAGTTGTTTAAATAACTGTTTAAATGACAGATATAATGATGGGAAACTAAATCTAGTATCTAGTAATGATTCCGTGGAACATTCGGATGTGAGCTTATCGGAATGTAGGTAATTGTTGGGTAATTCCACGAGTGTCTGAGGTGTGGCAGGTCTGAGATGTGGCAGTTTGTGTCTGCAGGCGGTAATAGCTAGTCAGCTGTTAACACTTGACTTCTGCCCAGGGCTTTTCTGCTGGGGAGAGATTCTAAGGTTGTTTCCTATATGTGCAGCTCATACCTTTTTCACATTACCGTGGTGATCCAAATTATACTGTGCTGGCTTAGATATGTTCTTTTCATGTTGCGAGAGCTTGGGACAATACATTTCTATCTACATTTTTGTTAATATTGACACAGCCTTGTTCTGTTTATTGTTCTCTACCTATATAGTACTAGGAATACCCAAACTCAATGTTGTTAAGTTCAAAAGAATGAAAGATAAAAATTGCTGACACGATTCAATCTAACGAGGGTTTGGAACTTTAAAGCCAATTTTCTCAGAATCATCTTTTTTCACATAGAACCTTATAGTCCCAAGCTCTCGATTGTCCTTCCCCAAACAATTCCATGTACTGTATTAAGCTATTTGGATAAAGATAGCTCCCCCAAACTCCCTGCATATTAACGTCAATTGTTGCTGGTGTAGCTTATTAAGCAGACCTTCCTGGGGGCTCTGCTGAGGTTGTCAGGGTCCAGTAGGTAGACTGAGTCTTTGGCTCCCAGCAGCAGCCTGCCTCTCTCCTCATCCAACAACACAGAGTGGGAATGGAGACCGGCAGTAGGACTCAGGAACACTGATACACTACCACCCTCGATCAGCACTGAGAGAGAGAGAGAGAGAGAGAGAGAGAGAGAGAGAGAGAGAGAGAGAGAGAGAGAGAGAGAGAGAGAGAGAGAGAGAGAGAGAGAGAGAGAGAGAGAGAGAGAGAGAGAGAGAGAGAGAGAGAGATTTGAAACCGTCTTTATTCTTTTGGAACTTGTGTGAGTGTAATATTTATTGTTTATTTCACTTTTATTTATCCATTTCACTTGCTTTGGCAATGTAAACATATGTTTCTCATGTCAATGACATCCCTTGAATTGAGAGCGAGAGAGAGAGGGAGAGAGAGATCGAGAGTGAAAGTGAGAGAGAGAGCGAGAGTGAGAGAGAGCGAGAGAGCGAGCGAGAGAGAGAACGAGAGTGAAAGTGAGAGAGAGAGTGAGAGAGAGAGAGAGAGCGAGCAGGAGAGAAAGATACACAGCAGACTTAGATACACACATTCTGATGCATGGAAAAAGTTTGGTTTTGTACGTCTAGAATTCATAGAATACACATGGTTTACTGAACCTGGTAGCGCAAGGGAATGTGTGTATTGGCATGAACTGTTCTAATCTCCTGTCTCACGGTTCAACACCTCAACTGGATGGAGAGACTGAAAATCCTTCTAATGCATGGTGTGTTGCTGGTGTAGCAGTGTCCGCATGCGTTGGATTGTTTTTACTTGTGTGTTGCTTTGCCGTGTGGTACCAGTAGTAAACCACCGAAGAAGTTGCTAACGTGTAGCCTGATTGATTTTGTTGTGATGCGGCCCATGGATTGTGAAGACTACGTAAAATGTACAGTGCGGTAATAACCTGTGTGCACGTGACGTAATCCACACACCTTAGCGCCTGCCCTCCACCCCTAAGTCAACCTTGAATATCTCTTGCTCATCCATTAATACTTTTTCTAGAGTGAAAAACAATAAAATAAATCAAATGAGGGCTGAGTGTCAACGACAGACCAGTGAGAGGTATTTATGCATGTTTTCATGTCATTCACCTGTCTAACCTATTCTAATCACTCCATTGTTCAAATGCTGTTGCAAACGTTGTTTTATGCAGCACATACATTGACTCAATTTTTCAAGAAATCAAGTTTGGGAGGAAAGCACTTTTCTACCCAAAACCACCGTAAGTAACATGGTATTTTACTTCTCTTACCTGACCCAGACTCAAGCACACATGCTCGCGCGCACACACAGACACACACACAGACACACACACACACACACACACACACACACACACACACACACACACACACACACACACACACACACACACACACACACACACACACACACACACACACACACACACACACACACACACCTCACCCCTGACTCCCCCACATTGAGGTGATGTTGACTTTGGTTCTATTTATATGCTGGGTGAATGAAGGCTGGTTACTCCAGAGATCTCAGTCTGTGTGTGTGTGGGGGGGGGTTACTCACAACCAGTATTTAAAGTTTTAGACCCCTCCCTCAACCCCTAATACCTCCTCCTACACACTCGCACAATCATTTATCTCTTTCTCTCTATTTATCACAAACACACACACATACATGCATGCAGAGCCCTTTTGCCCTCTCCACACTAAACCTCCCGAGAGGTCGTCCGTGCTAGCCCTTGGTTAACTCTGTGATCTGCACTGTAAACACACAGCAATGGGAACCCAGGGATAAACCCTGCTTAGCATCGCTGTTAGCACTTAGCTTAGAGCTCTGGGCTCTAGTCATCCCCCCCTGATTCAGGGGAGGGGTGCATTCAGCAGCCCCTGATTACTAGTTTATTTGAGTTAGATAGCATATCACGCTGGCCAGCGGCTAGCATCAGGCCTTAAGATAACCCCACAGATGGACTGGTGTGTGTGTGTGCGTGTGACAGCTACAGTGCCACAGCCCAGGGTGTGGTAACTATGGTGACTAAAAGTCTTCCTTTCCTCCCTATCCAGTTTTCTGAGGATGGGAATCAACAGTGACAGAAACAAAGATGTGTCTGCTTATGATAGACATATGGATATTCTGAAGGGAAATACATTATAGTTTGGTCACACTTTATTTGGAGATGTCCACAGATGGTCATACTATCAACCAACTATATGTTGATAAGCAACTGCTTGCTAAGGTTAGGGTTAGGTTTAGAATAAGGGTTAACTAAGGGTTAAGGCTAGGTTTAGGATAAGGGTTAAGGATCAGGGTTAAGGTTAGCAGAAAGTTAGTTTAAATCTTACTTAAATTCTGTAGATAGTCTGTAGAGAATCTGAAGTTAATTAGATCATGGCGTTAAAACCTTGAGATCTTCAGTAAAACTAAATCAATGCCATGTTAAACATTATTTTTAGACAGTGTCACACCAGCCTTCACTTTGATTCCGACTCCTATCCAGCTCAGGCCATCAGCGACGCCGGCCTTCTAGCTGCTGCCGAACCTGCTGCTGGCAAAAGCTCTTCCCTCATCAATGCCAGACTTGTCTAGTCATCATTACACACACCTGGTTCCAATCCCCACTCTAACACTGTATATATACTCCCTCTGTCATTTGTCTTTTTCGGTAATTGTAAATGTTGCTTGTTTTCCTGAGTACTTTATTATTTTGCACTTTGGGTTTCGTCCAGCTTATATATATATATTTTGTGCTTTAATAAATTCAGTAGTTCTAAACTTGCGACTGTCTCATCCTCTATACACTTGTGACAGATAGGAAGGTCATCACCAGCGTAAGGGTTAACACTCCCACTATACTGTATAGGAACACTGTGCAGATATCAGAGAGCCATCGACCCATCAAACTATGCAAGAGAAAGGAATCAGCTAAAGCGTGGCTCAGACATTTCCAGACATGGAATTGTTCCTCTAGCGAAGAGAGATTGAGAACGTGGCTTTACAGTTACATAGAATTCCTAGCTATAAATAAAAGTGCTTGTCCTGATCTGGGTCAGAATGTGGGTTACGGAACAACTGATTGCCATGAGTTAATAGAGAGAGGGCCAGGCAGTTTAACTCTGTAGAATATATGCTCATACTAAACTGTCCTAATATATTATCCTATTATAATGTTACATTATAGCCAAACTGTCCCTCTTGTACATTGGCAAGGAGCCACTAGTATGACAGTAGCACATTTACACTCATTCTGCCGTCACAGCTCGTCAGGTTTTTGCAAATACACACAAAAACAATAACAAAGTCTGCTGTGATAATATTAAGATTATGTTTGGATCATTTTGCTGTGTGTCATTGGACGGGATCAGTACTGTAGCCATACAGTATATTTTTTATGATGGATCCTCACAGACACTGAGAGAGAGGTTTCAGAGCACTAGAGCTAGGGCTGGGATATCAGAGGACCTTGAATGATTGTTCTCCTTCTTGGACAATCCTGAACTCTTTCACCTCTGTTAGAGTAGAGGTGAAACATTGGCTGACGGTTATTGAGAGGAAAGATCACTGAGAATTAGCTTTCTGAAAACCAGTTCATTAAGCCAGGGATGAGGTGTGTGTTTGAAGCGTGTGATCATAAAGGGATGACCATGTTTTGGAGGAGTGCATTCAATCGGATATGATTGACTTTGATGGAATTTGACTTTACCAACTGTGTTTTCAGAGAGGGGGTGATGTTGTTTTTGAAGTGTGAGTTCAATCAGGAATGATTTTGCTTCGATGGACTTCATCCTTCACTCCACTTGACAGAGGCAACCTAACATGGAGCTGTACTGACACCCTAAAACCTGGGGCCAGAGAGGTTAATACACTCTCAGAGGGCTTTCAGGTGCGGTTTTCCGAACTCTGGTGCATTTACCCCATTAGTTCTGTTCGTTTGGACTGGTATGAACATTCTATCCTCACTCGGGAGCACACTAAACAACGCACCGTGGTTCGCTCAAAAAGGGTGGTCTCGGTCTGATTAAATTCACACCATGGTGCGGTTCGCTGCTGGTGAGAACACAGTCTGGACCAAACATAGGAAAATAACCAGTCGCGCATTATGTAGCATTTGATGAAATGCACGCAGCGTCATAACTTGAAATCTCTAAACCATTCCGTGAGTATCAGCACATTTATGAGCACATCTTATTATTAGGGCAGACAGGGGCAATAATGGTGATACAGGCTACTGAATATATTCTATTCACACCACATGTTGTTGGAAGACCAAAGCAAAAGTAATATGAAGATTGGGACACACAAGTGATGCTTCATGATAATCATAAATGGATTTAACGTGAGCACTTTGGTCCAATAAACAAATGACTGTAATATATTAGTTTTGCTGAATTATATGGGGGGGCAGGTAGCTTAGTGGTTTGAGCTTTGGGCCAGTAACACAAAGGTTACTAGATCGAATTCCCCGAGCTGACAAGGTAAAAATCTGTTGTTCTGTGCCTGAACAAGGCAGTTATCCCACTGTTCCTAGGACGTCATTGTAAATAAGAATTTGTTCTTAACTGACTTGCCTAGTTAAATAAAAATATGCCTCATGTTTTCAACTGGCATGAAACAACGCAAGCTGCAGAGCTGAGCATTCATATTTCTACAGGCCAATTTGCTAAATAAATAGTGTTTAAGGCAGTTATTATTCCGACTCAATTGATGTACTACAATGTATTTATGTTGTAAACTATCAACATGTAAAGGAGCATGTATTTTCAGCCATGCTGGGTTTGTAAGAGACTCGGCCTGGGCAGGAGGTTAGGGTTATGGGGTGAGAGTTGGGATTGGGGTGAGGGGGGTTGTATAGGGGTTAGAGTAGTGAATGTGAATTAGTAAGTGATGCATTTGTGTTGGGGGTTTAGGGGTTATGAGTTAGGTCAGGGTTTGGTGGTCAGGGTTGAAGTAGAGGTTGCAGTGGAGTTGCAGTGGGGTTGAAGTAGGGGTTGCTGTGGGTTGAAGTAGGGGTTGCAGTGGAGTTGCAGTGGGGCTGAAGTAGAGGTTGCAGTGGAGTTGCAGTGGGGTTGAAATAGGGGTTGCAGTGAGGTTGCAGTGGGGTTGAAATAGGGGTTGCAGTGGAGTTGCTGTGGGGTTGAAGTCGGGGTTGAAGTAGGGGTTGAAATAGGGGTTGCAGTGGGGTTGCAGTGGGGTTGCAGTGGGGTTGAAGTAGGGGTTGAAGTAGGGGTTGCAGTGGAGTTGCAGTGGGGTTGAAGTAGGGGTTGCAGTGGGGTTGAAGTAGGGGTTGCAGTGGAGTTGCAGTGGGGTTGAAGTAGGGATTGCAGTGGGGTTGAAGTAGGGGTTGCTGTGGGTTGAAGTAGGGGTTGCAGTGGAGTTGCAGTGGGGCTGAAGTAGAGGTTGCAGTGGAGTTGCAGTGGGGTTGAAATAGGGGTTGCAGTGGGGTTGCAGTGGGGTTGAAATAGGGGTTGCAGTGGAGTTGCTGTGGGGTTGAAGTAGGGGTTGCAGTGGGGTTGAAATAGGGGTTGCAGTGGAGTTGAAGTAGGGGTTGCAGTGGGGTTGAAATAGGGGTTGCAGTGGGGTTGAAATAGGGGTTGCAGTGGGGTTGCAGTGGGGTTGAAATAGGGGTTGCAGTGGGGTTGAAATATGGGTTGCAGTGGGGTTGAAATAGGGGTTGCAGTGGAGTTGAAGTAGGGGTTGCAGTGGGGTTGAAGTAGGGTTTGCAGTGGGGTTGCAGTGGGGTTGAAATAGGGGTTGCAGTGGGGTTGAAATAGGGGTTGCAGTGGGGTTGAAGTAGGGGTTGCAGTGGGGTTGAAATAGGGGTTGCAGTGGGGTTGAAGTAGGGGTTGCAGTGGGGTTGAAATAGGGGTTGCAGTGGGGTTGAAATAGGGGTTGCAGTGGGGTTGCAGTGGGGTTGAAGTAGGGGTTGCAGTGGGGTTGCAGTGGGGTTGCACAGACATTAGGGCGTGAGAGTAAAGCTTTAATGAGGTTGTATGAGTGGTTTGGGAGTTTGCGTTACTGTAGGGTTCAAACGTTATTTTTGCTTTGGAGGTAAAATGTTTTTTTTTAAGGAGCCATAGCTTCCCTTTTGGGGCTCAAAACAAACACAGTCTATAGTTTATCCAACACTAAACACACTGACACACACAGAGGACCACAGCTACCCCAGACCCAGGCCCAGCTGAGCTGCATACTTCAATGAAGACCTGCATGATATATGCATACTAATTCTTTATAAATATAGAACTCTATAAAGTACATGTCTATTTAAAACAAATTAAATGTTTGTATATTCATCATCTTTCACTATAAATGCTTCAGAGATTTAACATGTTAACAGGGTGGAAATCACATTTACCTTACCGTAGAGACTAAAATGGTCAGCACTGTGGAGGCTAAAAGACTGTATGTAGAGTTATTGTAGTTGTATAGGATGATAAACACAACAGTACGGACCCCCGACATCACTCTCTCTATATTCAAGTGATCATTCACACCTCATATCTATTAACACAGTGACCAAGGGAGCTTTTATGTGTTGTACGTGTGTCCTGATAACAGTTGTGATCACTATGGTCGAACTCACAGGAGACGAAAAGAAAAGCGAAGAAAGACAAAAGTAAAACAACCAAAAAGAGCTAGAAGTCAGAACAATCATCTGGACAGTGGGCCAGAGAACGGCTCATTTATGGGTAATTCAACGCAGCGGAGGATAACAAATACTGCAGGTAGCTGGTGTTAACATAGAGGAGTAGTTGAAGTAGCTGGCACGATGATAGAGAAATAGCTGTTGTGTGTGTTGCACTGCTGCATATACAGTGTTATGTTCTACCTCGGTTGTAGACATCATATTCTCTCTTTGTAGATGTGGCAGATAATTTGTTGGTGCTACCTACAACCCATGCCAACCTAAAGTTAGACCGCTGGTACCCAAAATGTTGGTTGAGGGCCTACTTGTGGGTCATAGCTAGTTCACCCTCCCAGCTAAAGCATCTATTAAAACTAGCAGAATCTAATTCATTTGGTTAAGTCACATATTAAACATGATTCTTTAATTTGTCCTAAATAATAGCCATCACTCAGCCATCAGTGCATTAGCATGTCATTATTGTACCATATATCCTATTCTCTTACCTTTGTAGCTGAGTTTGACTCTGGGTACATTCTGTTTGACACTTTCTCCAGAGGGCAGGATGACCAGCAGTACTATCCCCAGAAGCAGCAGCTCTGGGTGGGCTAGAGACAGCCTAATCCTCCCCTGACTTCCAGCGGAGCTCCCGGACAGCCTCTCACCCTGGCTCCTCTCCCAAGGATCAGGATTTGCTCCTCCAGTCTTCATGATGAGTGGAGGTTTTCTTCTCTCTTCTGCTACTGTTCCTCAACCGCCCTGAAAGGAAGAGGAAAGCAATGTCAGGAGTTAAAGAGTTAAGGGAGGTCTCTCTCTTCTCTCTCTTCTCTCTTACTCTCTTTTTACCTCTCGCTTCCTCTCTCTATTCCTGTCTATCCCTGTGTGTGTGTGTGTGTGTGTGTGTGTGTGTGTGTGTGTGTGTGTGTGTGTGTGTGTGTGTGTGTGTGTGTGTGTGTGTGTGTGTGTGTGTGTGTGTGTGTGTGTGTGTGTGTGTGTGTGTGTGTGTGTGTGTGTGTGTGTGTGAGAGAGTATTCAGCTGTTTCTACATGGTACCCTATAGGCATGCTGTTCTCTGTACCAGGCCTACATCAGCTGTTGCCTGTCCCTGCCTCTCCTTTTGTGTCCATCTAAATCTGTTTAACCAAAACAAAAGGTCAGGCCAACAACAACAGCCGTCGTCTTTCACACATCCATCCTTCTTTCTAAAGTCTCTCTCCTCGCTTCTCTCCCGCTCTCCTTCTCTATCTGTTTCTTTCTTTCTCATGCTAAACTCTTTTCGTTATGTAGAGATGTGGAGCCTAAATTTGAGCCAGTTTGCAACAGCAGGAAAATAACACTGCAGCAACAGGAAATGTGAATTTTAATGTGGATTATAATTAATCAACCTTTTTTTGTAGGGATTGATAAATGTCTAAAAATTCTTTATGAAAATTACAACATTTAGAAGCCTTTTAAAACTTCAAATACACTACAAGTTTTCATAAAAATTCCTGCAACAACATGATGATCAAATTAAGATATGGTAGCTGTACCTAAATGCCAAAATGATTCTAGCCCATAGTTCTGTCCGGTATGAGCAAATGCCTGTAAGAGAGTCAGGTACAGGAGAGCAGATATTAGGTAGCCAACGGAGCCCTTTATTTAGGCGAACCAAAAGCACACGGCAAAATAAACACGAAATAACAATTCCGGTTAACATAACCCAGGGCAACAGACTAACGTGCACATAACAATAAACAAAATAAACAATACCACACAAAGACATGGGGGAAACAGAGGGTTAAATACACAACACATAATGCGGGAAATTAGAACCAGGTGTGTGGGAAAACAAGACAAGACAAATGGAAAATGAAAAATGGATCAGTGATGACTAGAAGACCAGCGACGTCGACCGCCGAACACTGTCCGAACAAGGAGAGGCATCGACTTCGGTAGAAGTCGTGACAGGTTCTGCATTAGGCTGATGACCCAGTCTCAACAATTCCTTTATCTTCTGTTATAAATGTTCTAAGTCATGTCTGTCTCTTAACGCTACATCAGAGAGCTGTTAATACCAATAGTAGACTGGACGGATGGATAGAGAGTACAGCAAAGTGTTTAGGGGCAGCCTACGGTGAGAGGACATTGACTTATTGGTTATTGTTTAGTCAGTAGAGGTTCAGAGGTGACACTAGGGGTGAGACTAAGGGTGACACAAGGGGAGAGACCTGTAGGGCTGAGTAACTAATAACACTGCAGTGTCCTGAACTCTCATAACGTTCGGTGTTTCCTTGCAGTGGGACATCCCAACACATCCCACATATTCCATCTTGTTAATGATTAACTAACCAATCACAAACGAAGGTTTCAGAATGCAGATCCTCCCCTCTCTCACCGTCTCTCTTTCACTACCTCCCTCTCTCTCCTCCCTCTCTCACTCTCTCTCTGCCCCCCCCACACAGATAACATATATCAACCTGTCTAGGTTGAACATAAATAATGTCAGACTAAATGAATGAATGTGATTCATTCTACATAAACATTCTACAATAGAAAACATGTATCCAAGTTACCAAGTTAGATAGAAAGCAAAAGAGAGAGTTATGTGGAATGTATTCCCAAATTGGCAGAGATACACCATATCATCCCTGTTTAGACAAACATGAATCGGAGCTGAGGCAGTACAACTGGCTCTCACAGACTCAAGTCAGAATTAGACGTTCATCTATGTTTCTCAAACGTCACATTTCGAAGTAGTTCCAAATGTCAAATTTCAAAGTGTTTATGGTTAAGTTTAGGCATTACCTCCAAACTTTTAAGGTTATGGTTAAGTTTAGGCATTAACTCAGAAGTCTTAAGGTTAGGGTTAAGTTTAGTCATTAACTCAGAAGTCTTAAGGTAAGGGTTAAGGTTTGGGGTAGAAACAACTTTCTATCGCTGGATTGGAACCAGAGTATGCGAGCGGAGCGGAGCTGGACCGGAGCGAGGTGCGGAGCGTACCCGATTTAAAAAAGTATATATATATTTAACTAGGCAAGTCAGTTAAGAACAAATTCTTATTTTCAATCACGGCCTAGGAACAGTGGGTTAACTGCCTGTTCAGGGGCATAATGACAGATTAGTACCTTGTTGGCTCCTGACAACCTCAGACATGGATGGACGTCGAATACTGACTTGTTTCACAGGTGACCTGGCTGGGCATGAATCCATCCACAACACACACCCATCTCTCTCTATAGCCCTGTACTGAAGTAGTCTCTGAAATTTGGCCCTGGGCAACACAGTGACTAGGGTCTGGTTTCAATGATGGATTCCTTTGACAAAAGAACTACGTCACTGCCTACGTCATTACTTTATCTGCTTGAATAAAATACTAAATAATAGCGAGCAAGATGGAGATCAGGGAGGTTAATTCTCTCTGAGTGCATTTCGCAAGGGGAAAGCTTGCAAGGTTTTGCCTGCAAACTTTGGTTTTGAATCACAACGTTCTGGCATGTCTGCCTCGCGATTTGTTAGTAGTCACTATGTTGCCTAGGGTCGGGTTTTCAAGACTAGTACTGACGAGGATTAGAGATTGATATAACAGACTGATGTTTATTTGGATGAAGCTTCTCAGCCCCTAGATAATGTATCAGAGTGTGTGTGTGTTTATGTGGAAGAGATATAGTCGTTGTGGTGATCTTCCTCCCTCACATCAGGGGGTGATGACAAGTTCTAGACCAGGCGAGAAACGTTTAAGCTTGAACACCCATATTACACACACACATGCACGCAGGCACGAACACACACAAACCATTCTATCAGTGCCTCTGTGTTGAAGAATTCAGTGTTAACAGAGAGGGGAGCTCAAGTGTTATGAGATCAACAACCCTCTCAGCCAGCTCTGATAGCGATTATAGATATGAGGAAGGAGGCAGTGGGCTTAGCTCTACTAAACACTATTGGAGAGAGTGAGTTAGAATGTCAGAGAGAAGTACAGCCCTATTAAAGTATTAGAAACACGTCAGGTCAGATCACGTATGTGTCATCATAGAAATAGAGAGAGAGAGAGAGAGAGAGAGAGAGAGAGAGAGAGAGAGAGTGTGTGTGTGTGTGCGCGCATGTGTGTGTGTGCATTCGCGTGTGTTTGTGCAGTTGGGTGGAGTTTGGTTTGGTATGTCAGTCAATGGAGGTTTTTGACCTCAGACCTACTGACTGTCTCTGGGGAATATGCAACTATGGCTGTATTTTACACTAGACACTAATACTGAAGGCACCATTCATCTAGATAGAGCACATGAGAAGGGGAGAGAGAGATGGAGAGGTAAAGATAGAAGTGCCAGTGCCACGCAGGTTAAGCTAACATCCCTGTTTCCTGGCAGGCTACATTAGGTGTGTGTGTGTGTGTGTGTGTGTGTGTGTGTGTGTGTGTGTGTGTGTGTGTGTGTGTGTGTGTGTGTGTGTGTGTTCGTCTGTGTGTCTGTGTGTGTGTTTCCTGGCGGACCAACAATAACTATTATATTTGGCAGGGTAGGCGGCACACGGTGAAGGGGGCAATGGGAAATGGTTATGATAGTGACAGATCCAAAGCTCATAGTTCACACACACACACACACACACACACACACACACACACACACACACACACACACACACACACACACACACACACACACACACACACCATGGAGAGTCGGGATGGTGTTAAGTTCAGTTACAGTGTGTGGTGTTCAGCCATACAAAATGATGTCTCATCAAATATACGGCATTCCTCTTTGAATTACCAAACTGTTTTTGCCAAAATGTTCTGAACCGTAACACACCCAACCCAAAAGCATGTCACTAAATATACAAAATCCTGTTTCTAAAGCACCAGCCATGACCCAAGAAGGACTGGTCATGACCGACGTACCAGAATCCCTGGCAAATCATTAGGGAGACATTGTAATGGAAACCCATTTGTTGTGTCTTTCTGATGAGACTCATACACAGTACCAGAGGAATGTTCCCTCAAATTGTTTCCCCCCCTCTCTCTCTCTCTCTCTCTCTCTCTCTCTCTCTCTCTCTCTCTCTCTCTCTCTCTCTCTCTCTCTCTCTCACTCTCTTTGCCCGGAGCACATCCCTCTGAAGACTACCCTGAGTAAAGCATTTAGCTCCCTGCGAGGGAGACAGAAAGAGAGGGACAGGGATAGACCACCCTTGGTAAAGCATTATCTAACAATGTTGTAGCCAGTATGTAAGCAATTAGCACATCTGTCAAGGACAAAGTGCATTAGATGTCCTATTACTCTAGATTACACACACACACACACACACACACACACACACACACACACGGTATTCCCTGACCAGTGACACATACTTGGCGTAATAACAGAGGTAATTGGTTTTAGCTCTCAGGACTTGAACTGCTTTTCTTGGCAACAGTCAATCATGTTTTCTTCTACAGTTTAAGAAAGCATGCTGCTAACCCCCATGTGGTTCTATGCGAGTCTGTCTACTAGGCTAAATACACAAATGACGCTTTGTTATGTTGAAACAAAACACAACATAAAATATACCAGCAACATTTAAATAATCTCTATTAGCTATTAACTCTAATAATAAAACAGTGTTAAGAGAACTATAATAAAACAGTGTTGAGAGAACTATAATAAAACAGTGTTGAGAGAACTATAATAAAACAGTGTTGAGAGAACTATAATAAAACAGTGTTGAGAGAACTATAATAAAACAGTGTTAAGAGAGAACTATAATAAAACAGTGTTGAGAGAACTATAATAAAACAGTGTTGAGAGAACTATAATAAAACAGTGTTGAGAGAACTATAATAAAACAGTGTTGAGAGAACTATAATAAAACAGTGTTGAGAGAACTATAATAAAACAGTGTTAAGAGAACTATAATAAAACAGTGTTGAGAGAACTATAATAAAACAGTGTTAAGAGAACTATAATAAAACAGTGTTGAGAGAACTATAATAAAACAGTGTTGAGAGAACTATAATAAAACAGTGTTAAGAGAGAACTATAATAAAACAGAGCTCAGAAAGACCTATAACAACTTGAAGCAGGATTTCTCACAGTCAGTGTTGGTGCTGTAATGTGTTGGTCACTGTGGTAGTTTGTTGTTTCTCCATTCATAAAAGCTTCCATGGACTTGTCTACGTATTACTGTTCATAAATTCCTCTTATTATATTGGTTTTCAAATATTTCCACTAATATTAGTCCCCCTTCTCTCTATCGTCTCACTCACCTCATCTCACTCTGGAAGAGACCATAAGTGAACTGTTGTGTTTCACACACACACACACACACACACACACACACACACACACACACACACACACACACACACACACACACACACACACACACACACACACACACACACACACACACACACACACACACACAAAGCGAGACCTCACTGGGTTATAGAGAAAGGGGTGAAATGTGTTTCATTGCACAACCATAAAGGTTATAGTAAACAACCATACAGCATCAAAGCAAATGTTATTGGTCACCTATACATATTTTGCAGATGTAATCGCATGTATAGTGAAATGTGTAGGTTCCGAGCTCCAACATTGCAGTAAAACAAAAAACGCGAATCCCAAAATTGAAGAAAGGAATTAAGAAATATAGAAATATTAGAACGGGCAATGACAGAGTCCAAAGCATAAATATGTATATGGTGGTGTGTGTAGACATTATGGACAGTATATGAATAGGAAAGGTGTGTACAGCAGTAGTTATATAGGATGAGCCTTTTCTAGAATACTGTATATAAACATGAAGTTGGGGAAAACAGTATGTAAACATTTTTTTTACATTAAAGTTGTATTTATTTTTTTCACAAACAAACAAATAAAAAATACACCGTAAAAACATTGAGCATGACATCGAGACATATCCTCCACCATAGCACACATACTGTCATGAGTGTGCTGAGAGTCGGGAAGCAAGTTCAGGGAGTGAGTGTTTTAATAAATAAAATAAACAATGACCACAAAACACAAACAAAACACCGATATAAAAACAGAGTTAATAACACCTGAGGAAAGGACCAAGGGGAGTGACAGATACGGGGAAGATAATCAGGGAGGTGATGGAGTCCAGGTGAGTATCGTGAGGCGCAGGTGCGCGAGACAATGGTGACAGGTGTGCGGGATACTCAGCAG
Source organism: Oncorhynchus masou masou (assembly GCF_036934945.1). Classification (NCBI taxonomy): domain Eukaryota; kingdom Metazoa; phylum Chordata; class Actinopteri; order Salmoniformes; family Salmonidae; genus Oncorhynchus; species Oncorhynchus masou. Next base: position 30,366,529 of record NC_088233.1, read on the forward strand.
CCTGATGACCTAGAGGCCGGAGAGGGAGTATACGTGACAAAACCCCCAGCCGCAGTTCCAGCCGCAGTACGCCGTCATAGGTGACGAACCCGGGGATCAGGAGCGGACCGGCCACCCCTGCTGATGCGCAAGAACCTTTCACACCAGCTGAGGCACAGGAACCTGTTGTGTCAGCTGGGGCGCAGGAACCTGACAGATCGGTTGAGTCAGGGGAGCCTGGCGAACCAGCTGAGGCATGAGAACCTGACGAGCCGGTGGAAGAGGCATGAAAGCACGATGAGCCGGCTGAGGCAGGGGAGCCTGGCAATCCGGCTAAGGCATGAAAGCTGAGGAAGTTCAGGGAGTGAGTGTATTAATAAATAAAATAATGGCATTATGGGGTATTGTGTGTAGGCCAGTGGCTAAAAAATCTACACCACCATTCAAATGTTTGGGGTCACTTAGAAATGTCCTTGTTTTTGAAAGAAAAGCAATTTTTTTAGTCCATTAAAACAACATCAAATTGATCAGAAATACAGTGTAGATATTGTTAATGTTGTAAACAACTATTGTAGCTGAAAACGGCTAATTATTTTATGGAATATCGACATAGGCGTACAGAGGCCCATTTTCAGCAACCATCAATCCTGTGTTCCAATGGCAAGTTGTGTTAGCTAATCCAAGTTTATCATTTTAAAAGGCTAATTGATCATTAGAAAACCCTTTCGCAATTATGTAAGCACAGCTGAAAACTGTTGTGCTCATTTAAATAAGCAATAAAACTGTCCTTCTTTAGACTAGTTGAGTATCTGGAGCATCAGCACTTGTGGGTTCGATTACAGGCTGAAAATGACCATAAACAAAGACTCTTTCTTCTGAAACCCGTCAGTCTATTCTTGTTCTGAGAAATGAAGTACACCGATGTGTACTACTCCCTTCACAGAACAGAGCAAACTGTCTCTAACCAGAATATAAAGGGGAGTGGGAGGTCCTGGTGCACAACTGAGCAAGAGGACAAGTACATTAAAGTGTCTAGTTTGAGAAACAGACGCCTCACAAGTCCTCAACT